>NC_081206.1:8792500-8940000 GCF_902713425.1 Acipenser ruthenus | reverse complement strand
CAAAAAAGGACCTTAAAGTTCAGTTTTGATGCTGTTCATCATGAAACATCAGTACTTTGTGCAGTCTTGTATTCAGAAACATTTGTCAACCAGGCACCAACTATCATCCCTCTATCAAAATCTTTCAGATCTACCACTGTCATTGAATCTGACTTGCAACAGGGAGATGACTCTTTTAAATGTCACACAATACATGCCAGACATTTTTCCAAATCAATGAACCCATTTTCAAACCGAACCCTTAAAACATACAGTACAGGGGCTATGAAAAAGATTATAATTTTCTTTTGAATGTTTTCTTAGAAAGGCCCAATTCTGCTGTTTTAACAGTTGAAGGTGTTTTATACTATACTGTATGTATTCAGTGATTGCTTCATCAGGGTCTGTTTTATCGAGTGTAACTGGCCAAGGTGTTAACTGGCAAGAAGCGGTCATTCAGATTTAATGTTGGAGGTAATGAATGCAAAAGCTGCTTTTGTACTGACAGGAGCTGCATGCTACAATGGCGATGATCAAGACAGCAGAGACTTCCATGCCTAGAGCAACTGCAGAACTCCACTCAGAAAAGGGTGTGTGGTTTTGCCTTAAACAATTACCTGCTGCAGCAGTGCTAGCTGCAGCCTGTTTTATCTCTGAGGGACACGCTTGTTTCTAGGTGTGGTGCCTTTATTGTTCCACAAATTCCATGTTGTGTGTCTGTCTGTTCATTACATTCATAACAGAAAGAAGATGTCGTTGCAAATCCACTTTTCCATAGCCAAATGTAGTTTTAGCCTAGGGCCTTGACTCTTCCAGTCCTGTTCTGTATTGAATTCAATATTTCTGTATTGAATTGAATTTTTTTAAAACACAAATAAAGTGTAATATTCCTTTTTAAGTAGCTATTCCTTTATCAGAGCCAGTATTTCAATTTAAATAGAATTGCATTTGAATTTCTGCTTATCATCAAGTTAGACATGAGCCATCTTGCCAAACTACACCTGTCTAGTAAATAGGCCATCTCGATTTTGCACAGCCGCTTATGTGAAGATGCCTCTTGTTTAGTACTCATGCAAATTCCTCCCTGAGCATACAACAGACTTGTTCATACTGTCTAAAAACCATGTAAAGCTAAAGCCCCAATCCAAGATATGTATTCTTTGTTTTTGTTTCATCAATAGGAAATGATTGCCGACGTTAAAACAAGTAGAAAGACTTGATTTGCTAATACTGAGAACGAATCAAAATTGTATAGTACAACATATGTTTTTAATAATAGTTTTTTCCCAGCCAACATTCCTGCAAATGTTACCAGAGTTTTGTTTCCTGAGCTATAACAGAAGTTAAATGGATTATTGATTGCCGCAGGTACGGTAACGAAACATTTTGGCTCAGAGTCACGCAGAGCCAGTTCATCAGACTACTTTTGGAGAATGTAAACAAACTTGACTGCTAATATTGTCTTCTTTCTGGAAAACTTGTGAGCACAAGATGTGAAATTATGGAACAATGGGCCTGATGTATCAAAGGCATCGCCATTTGTGAAGGTAAAACAAAACAGCGAATGTTACAAAACTAGGAACAGTTTAATACTTTTATTTTACTTTCACAAAAAGTGGTGCTGATTGCATTTTGGTGTAAAGACATTGATCTATTTGGCCTTAAATGGTTCCCTGGTTATTTTATTTTTGTACACAACACCTGATTTTTGATACTATTTTCTGTTAGCCACAGTGTCCCACTATAGCACTAAACACAAAAAAGCATTTTATTTTAAACTATAAAATGTTTAAACATGAAGAAACACTTTTTGAGTTGCTTCCGTGTTCCACCTTGTAGGTTCCCCTGCCCCCTAGCATGTGAACCAATGCATTAAGACCCTAAGGGCTACATTCTCAAAGCTATTTATTCCAAATCATCATTAGCACATTTTATTTTTTCAGAAAGGAGAATGTTAACAAACCAGATGTAAAGAACTAAGACTTTTAACTTGGGAACTTGGAAGTTATTTCTCATTTGCATTAGAATTGTCTTTTTGTCTTTCAGATAACAATTGCACTAATGACGATTTGAAATAAACAACTTTGAGAATTTAGCCCTAAGAAATCAATGTCTAGCAGTACTGTGGCTTCTTTTATGTTTGGTTTTTGTTTCCCAGCACTATTTCACCAATATGGTTCTGTCGCTTAAAAGAACACCTTCTTGGCACCAATAAGGATTCGTTCACAACGGATACGGTACTGTTTTGTAACCCGATAACTCATCATCATCAAACTTAAAGTGGTTTATTCAGTCTTTTCAAAAGCGACTTGCCTCGCTAGAGTGTCTTGAGGCACAATGATTGGTTTATTAAATCTTTCCAGAACCGCCTTCATATCATTGCCTCGTTTTGTATTCTGATTTCCACGAGTGCACCTCATCGCTATGAAATGGCATGTAAACAAACGGCGAAATGTGCCGCTGTTTCTCTTGCTACAAAAAGATGGAAATTATTCGAGCTCTTGAACAAAACCTGAATCAGATGCAAGCCTATTGCTGCTGCATTTTTTAACGTGTGTAGAGGTGCTGTGTTAATTTAGTTTGACATTTAGTTTATTAATGTTAGTTTCTTACTTTATTATTATAGTTTATTAACATACTGCGTATTCTGTTCATTTCATATGTTGATGCACGTAGATCATGACAAGTACTAGATTTGTATTTATTTATTGATTGATTCATATTGTGTCTTGTGGCTAACTCCGTCTTAGAGAACACTTCGGCTATAAGAACATTTCGCTTGCTTCTTGAGGGGTGTTCTCTTAGCTGGAGACTACTATATTTTGAATTCTGTAATTTCAGATAGTACTGACTAGCACACTCACCAGCGATTAAACGATCAATGAATGTTTAATTGAGGCTGCAAAAATAAAAGCTGGTGATCAGTAATCGATCAATCAGTTAATTGTTGTATCTCTATTAAAAAATGTGTAAAATATGACCACTATGATTTTGTATAGAGAGTTTCTATTTAGTGCCGTGTAGTGCCTTCATCAATGCAGTGGCTCTACAGCTTTGAATGCAATAGTGACGTATAAGATTGATTTCTTCTCTTGCTTGTGTTAACGCAAAATTGTAATTTACTGTATATAGAATTTAACATATACTTTGTATCATGTATGCATTTTAAGCCCCACAGCTTTAAAGAGGAAGCTGTCCCTACTGCATCGTGCAGGCTGATGTCCAAAAAGCGTCCAGTTCTAAACTTTATGCATCTGTGTCTCCATTTAACATTAAAGCTGATGGCTTTTTGACAGTTGAGTAGCTGACAAGTTACATGGCTAGTCATGCAGTGCAATTACGTTTGAGCTAATTTGATGAATCAACTTGATGTTCCACAGTCCCAGTTGGCTTCACCAGCGTATGCGCTCAATTTTCTGCTAGAGGTCAGACTTTGAAATGTTGCTAATCCCATCACATATGAAAAGCGTGTCTTGTGGAATAATGTTTGGACATGCACCCTTGACTATAGCCAGAAATAGATCAGAGAGAAAGAAAAAAAAAGATCAGGGTAATGACATGTGCTCTCAATCACTGACAAACCAGGCTGTAAGATGGTCTCTCCAGACGTTTCTTGGTTATCTTGCATTCCCTGTGTAAGTGACGTTCCAACCTAAATACTAAATTGTAGAGCAACTGTTTAAATCCTGCTCTTCAAACATATACTGAAGGGCCCTCGTTCGAAGCAAGTGCAAACTATTGGAAATAAAACTAGTAAGAAACTATTTAGTATGGAACGTTGTTCTAAATAATGTATTGCTATTTTTTGAAGAATTGACTTCACATTCGGGCATGTAGTGAGGCTTCTGTAGTATTATCAATTTGAATTCAATTTTAAACAAGGTTCCACAGCTAATAAATGACACACGATGATGAGCTGTTTTGCTAATTTAGTCGTGTGAAAGGCTGTTTTGAGATGTTAAAGACCACTTGTTTACAAATAAAGCTTTCCAAAGTAAAACGAATGCTTGTTATTCATCGCACGCAATACGATTGCTGTTAAACAAAAGGCTGGTTTCACAGACCCCGATTAGCACTAATCTTGAACTACCTTACCTAAAATAACATCAGACCTAGATCAGTGTCTAATCATAGTCTGAAAATGATAAGAAATATCAGTGTGCCTGAGGAATATATACAGTGATGGACAAAATACAAAATGACAACTTGTGTAAATGGGCTGTTTGTTATGCAAATGGTTTCCGTGCTGTACATGTCATATAATGGCTGCATCTCCCTGTTGCAATCAGTTTCAGTCACAACGGGCAAGACAGAAGATTTGACAGACTTTGATAGATCTGTTTCCAAGACTGCGTAAATTACTGATGTTTCACAAGGACAATCTTAAAAAGTGGAAGCTGGACTTCCTCCACCCACTTCCCTGAAAAATCTGAATCCCTAAGGAATGGTCACATATCCCATCTAAATAATCTGAATCCTAAGGAATAGTCATAAATCCCATCTGAACATTCTGAATCCCTAAGGAGTGGTCACATATCCCATCTGAACAATCTGAATCCCTAAGGAATGGTCTGAAAAGGCTGATTCATCTTGATAAGGACAACTGCTTGCCATGTCCTGGTCCAAGAGACTGGAGGTCAGAGTCGTACCACAGCCAGAGTAATTGACACCCATCCCTTGAACAGTAAAGCCACATGGTGACTCCAGTTCACAAAGTCTTAACTCATGAGCTATATAACATCTTTTTTTTTATGTTGTTTTTAAATAAAGTTTGATGAGAATGAACCGTGTTAGACTGTTAAAGAAACCAGACAATCTGATGTTGGGCTCTATTCACACAACCTGTAAGGGATGTTTTGATAGGACTGTTTTTTAAAAAAAGTACTGTTCAGTTTAAGATCGTTTTTTATAAATGATCTAAACAGTATCACTTTAATTTAGGAATCTGCTATTTGTGGTTTTATATATATATATATAAAATAGGACATTTATCGATTGTATACAGCCTCTTAGAACGCAGTTATCTTAACTACAGTATTCTTCGTGTTGTTTAGAATTACTTTGATTCATTTTCTGTTTCAGTCATCATCCGGGTGACTTATGAAAAAGTTCAAAGCACCCTGTGCAACCTCAAAAGAGCTCTCAAACATGCCTAAGCATAGCTGGTACACCGGTGTGTAACCGTCAACCTGTTCCCCTGCAACATACTGCCACCAGTTTTCAGTTGAGAGGAGTCTGTATCAGATTGTGCACCAAAACAGTTCAGGTTTATGTCCTTTTACTGCATCTTAAACTACGTGCAACCCTCTTATAAAATAACCAGATTTGAATGCAAAACTCTCCATATCAGGCGTGTTTTATTCTTAATGTGTACTTTGGCAGGCCGTCTGCAGCTATCTGCCATTTAAGGAAAACAAGCATGGATATTTCCTTAAAAAAACAACTAACTTAGTCTGATTTATTATGCAAAGCTGATAAGAAAATCTTTGTCGAGAAATAAAAAGTCCAAAGTGTTGTCTAGCAGTTTCTCATTGAACCAGAACACAGAGACAAGGATTCCTGTAAGAAGCAGCTTTAGCTATGAAGGATTCCTGTAATTTTCATGTGGGTGTAGTATTATGTCACTGGCTGGATATGAGTGGAAATGCTTTATGACTGACAGGACACATTAAATTACTGGCATTCTGACACATTTAAAGAGAACTAGACAGTGCATTGTTTGGAGTAACTCTTAATGTGGGGGTGGGGGAATTTCATCATTATTAAAACTGTTCCATTTGATAAAAGAACATACTGTGAAAGTCTTGATTTCCCAATCATGGTGGTAAGTTTGTTTACTGGAGATTACAGTAATGCCACATTTTAGTCTGAAGATTATGAATATAGAGAGGAGCCCCGGGCAGTATAGAAGGAGATAACTGTACAAACATCTTGGAAATGAATATTGGCTGTGTTTTATTGAAAAGGTTTTTATACACAGTGGAACCTGCTCACCACAGTGTGGCACTGGATATAAGAAATACACCAGCAAGAAATAGCACTTGAACTGACTGTGGTATCTCTTAATGCACCATACTAAATGCATAGCAAAGTATAATAACGCATATTGAAAGCATGATAGTGTATGGGTAAGCACTGTAAAGCCTGGAGAGCTATGGCAAAGCAATTAAAAAAACAAACATGGCAAACCATGGTAGGAAGACCAAATGTGTACCAAATGCACTTAGAGGTTACTAGGATGTGATGACTGAACCAGAAAATGCAATACTAAGTGAATCTTAGCAAGAGGAATACATTCCTTTAATAGATGATTTCTGCGCCTACCCATACCACGTTGCTCTTTAATGCCTATTTTGTAAATTTGTATTACCAGGCTTGTATGATATACAATTTCTGGGTCTTCCACCGACATGCTAAGCTTATATACAGGGGTTCAGAATGGACTGATACCTAAAGGACTACCTTGTCTCCTCCTGACCACAGTGTTGACTGGAACAATACTTCCCTAATTCAACACTTTTACAGGAGTCCCAAAATAAGATGATCCATTTCTGAAGAACATAATCTATTAATATACTAAACCATGGTCTTCCTCTTATCACTATTGTAATTTTGCAAGTCATGCTTTACCCATGCCTGAACATTGTACACCTGAACATTGATGTGCTTCAGCAGGTTTGTACAATAGATTCTATATTTCTCTGATTTTACTTTCGCTACTCAGATATTCTAAGGTAGTTATCAGATAAAGAACTACATTAAATTCAACTTAGTTACACTGTGATTTCCGGTTTTAGATTAGTTTCTACTGTAACTTGGATGATGTCTGAGTTGATGGGTATTTCTACTACATTTCCACTAGCAAAACAATACTTTTATAAACAACGGTATTTCCATGCAGTGTCATTTAGATCAAGTGATTAGCCACCAAAATGGAAAATTGAAACCCTAAGAACTCAATTATATCAAGTATTAGCTGAATATATTAGTAGAAGAGCAGTTTAGTCCATCTTGCCATAATGTAATAAAGATATTAGCACAGTTATGTAGCAGTAACCTGGCTGCCATTGAAACGTTTTTGAGATTGTCTTTAGTTTTTGCAAATCAATTCCAGTCAGCGACTTGCATCAGCAAGGGTTTATAAATGAAGGACCAAAGTGGAATAAATGGAAGTGACTCTTTTTCCCCCCTCACTGTAAGCTTCTTATTGTGTAGAATAGGTTTTTCCGGGTACAGAATCAATCACCATTAGACAAGGGCATGCATGACGAACACTAAATCAAGCTGTGCTCCTTTAATAATATTTATCAGATATATTTAGAATGAGGTTGGTTTACAAGACGTTTTATAATTTTCTTTTGAAGGCAGCTGCTTATTCCACTGGTCATATCATACAGAATGCAGACATGGTAGAAGATTCCATTGCTTTTCAAATGCTGTACAGCAGTATCCTGTACGTTTTAATACAGACATACTGTACAGTATTGCACACTCCATTGCAAACATGTGACATATTGTACATAGGTAATTTGCCCACTTTGGAAATTACAGCAATTTTCTGGGTTTTATTTAACTTCAGGCTAGTGTTTTGTGATACTCAATTAAAGGACTTGGCATGTTCCTGCCCTAATAGTTTTGATTGTATTTACCATGATATTTATTTTCTTGCAAATTATCTTTCACAAAAAAACGACATACTACGTATGTACTGTAAGGTTGGTCTTTTTAACCGGTCTCCATTTTAGTATTCAATGGACAGTCATCACATTCAACTGTTTATAACAAACAAGATGGTGGAGGGATCTACATGACTTGCAACGCAACACTGTATGAGAGCACAGAATTATTACAAATACATAACCCATAGCACAGCGTGAGCAAAGTGCTGACCCTCCTTCCAGGGTCTCTGTCAGTAATATCCATAGTTCATTAGAGAGTCGTTGGATCATCCAGAGCACTCTTTATAGATCTTTTATAGCCATCAAGGATAAAGATCATTTGTATTGTTTGTCTTTTACTAGAAGGTGGGTGGAAGGAGCACTCCAGTTTGTTATTCAGTAGGGGATTTCATTTCTTGGATCCATGACTCATTACTTCCTGTCCAGTCTCCCGGTTGTATCAATCAGTAAGATTCATTGATGTGTCATTCGGCTGCCCAACCATATGTGACCACGACTGCACCTGGTAAAACTGTTGAGCTTGTGTACGTTTCTCTCAGAATGGCAGCGCTTTGGCCTGCCGTTCTTCTCTGTCTGCCCGATGCCCACAGCCTCAGTCTGGCACTGCAAGGGCACAGCTGAGACACTCAGGTAGCTCCAGCTGTCAGGCCCTTCAGGGATCTCAGCAGCTCCCAACCGCCTTTCTTTCGCCTCAAGGCATCCGTATTCATTTTCTTCCAATTGGTATAATGAAGATTGTGTCCTGCTTCTTACTGTCTTGTTTTTGCAACACATCTGGTCTTTGTGTGTTTTCTTGTTCGTTACTTTTCTATTAATGTGGGCTGGCTGGAAATCTGGTATAATAATAATAATAATAATAATAATAATAATAATAATAATAATAATAATAATAATAATAATAATAACTCTACAAGACCCCAAAGCTAGTTTTATCTGTGAGTAGGGTACGGGAGACAAATAGACATGTGTATGAGTCTATAAGTACAACAGTAGGAGCTTGTCATATTCAAGCTCTTATGTAGCCTATAAAGCTACATAAGATTCCCTATCTGGCGCAGCCTTGTGGACTGGGAATATCTGAGAGAAGCAGCGTATTCCTGCAATCCTAATTCATAATAACTTGGGCTATCCTTACCTGAAGAAGTTAAAAATTCTGCAGATGTCAGTTAAATAATACGGGTTTCAGAACTGTCCGTGTTTAATGGTATTATTTAAACGACTAGGTGTCTGGAATCTGAGCAAGCAGGCCACTATTAAATCTTCTTTGAACAGGTTTAATGAACTGTTTTGCTGCCTGGGCAATGCTACTCTCCTGGCCCAGAGTAAAACACAGTACAGCACTCCATTGATAGTTCGCAATTTGATAACTCACCAATTGGATTAATTCACAGTGACAGTAAATTGTACATATACTGTGTAAGGACCCTTCACTAATTCACTGGGACAAACCTTATAGGCTCTTTCCTTTGTCTTTCATTTATTTTACAAACAGGTTAAGCTGAAGGCAGTTGCCAAAACGTTTTTCTCCTTGCCTTCGTTTTGCATTTCCGTTTAGACCCAAAGTCTTGCTTCTTTAATCTCTTAAGGTTTGAGAGAGTGGCCAGCCTTCAAACAAGCAGATGTGGATTTTTTTTCCCTCATTAGTAATTTTTCTTCCCACTGTACTGTTAAAGCGAATCACTGAAGTGCGATGCACAGTGTGCGTTACAGTTAGAATGAAAGACTATGATTAAATATGGAGTGAGAACGTGGTATCTCTGACTGAGTAGGAGGAACTGAAGGTAATAAAAGTAATTACCTGTGTGGAATGTCTCATTTTACCCAGTAATTACTGATTTGGTTTATAAGCTTTGAAGAGATCATCAAGGGCCTGCTCTTTGCTGTACCACAAATTGCAGCCGTTTTCCCCTTTCAAAGGAGACAGTCTGGGAACCCTGCCTTGTTACTGGCAGCCCTGCATTGCAATACTCTGTGCATTACATCAAAAAGCACGAGGGATGGTAGATTATCTTTTTATTTCCTAAACATTTCAATTTTAGGATTAAACAGGTTCAACCTTGAAACATATTGGGACTCGTCGTAACCATTCAGGAAGGCCTTCATGAGAAATCGAGTGACGCACTAAAACATGAATGTGTACGAGTCTACATGGGTATATGGAAAAGACTGAATAAATATTGGATCTCAAACAAGTGTACCTTACAGTGTACACCTCTTGTAGAAGCACGAAAGCTGACTGTCTGTTTGACATGCATATTTCTGACGATGGTTAAACGTTAACAGGTTTTAGCGTCGAGAGGTCTTGTCATTTTACTGCCTCTCCTAATGTGCCAAAGACGTATTGTTTGACATCAAAGTTGTGACAGTGTGTAACCTAAGTGTGGTCTCTTTAAAATCATACTGTCTCTATCTTTCTTTTTTGGGACCTTTTTTTTATATCATCTGAAGAGTGAATTGAACGCTTCTTTCTGGTACTGGCCAAAAGGCATTCTGTAAACTGCTCAAATCACAGAACAGCACAGATGGAAATCACAGTGTGTGCTGTACCTGTACTGCAACAAAATACAGTAAGCAGCACCTTGGGGGGTGGGGGGTGGGAGTGGGGGGGGGGTATTGTACACAAAATAAGTAGTGGTGTTCTTTCTGTGTTTATAGGATAAACATTTTAGGGGTGCAATGGTTACAAATTAGAATCAGAATCCCTACTTAAGATTGACTGTTTGTTCTGGGCCAGCTTCAAATGCAAGTAATATACAGGGTTCAGTGTTAGTATGTGCTAAAGGGATTTCTTTGTATAAACTGAGAATAATCCATGCTGTATTTGTAGTCACAAAGACAGGAACAAGCCCAGTTCAATCCCAAGATGACCATGTAATGAAGGCATTAGGAACATACTGTAAGACAAACACTTCAGGATTCTAATGTACAGCATTGTCAGAATCCCTCGGTGCTGCAGTGCCAGCACTTATTCAGGACAAAAGGCTGAGATTGCTGGCTGCAAGAGTAGCAGCTGCTGAGGAAACAGTCATTTGATGATGTGGTACTGGAGAAGTATGACCTGTGAGTAATTGACCCGTTTGGATAAATGTTCCTGAATGACACACGCATAATTCTCCTGAAAGGTTTGCAGTGTCACGGTGATGAGCTAACTGTCTCCTGCAAATATATATGGATGCAATTTTGGAAATCGGTTTGTAGCAGCGTTTCAGCAACCCTTGAGAGATAAGAGTAGAAGGCGATATTATAGGATATTATAAACTTCATTACTGCTCTGTGTTTCTCAAGCAATTTGACATAGTATTTGTTTAATGATTCATAATGCATGGTTATTACAGTACTGCTCCAAAACAGAGCACTATGAGGTAATCATTTCATTTTTGTTAGGGAAGCAGATAAGGGAAACACACATTTATTTGAAGACAATAGTTTAATCAAAATATGTACAGTATACAAAGCCACTTTTGGTTGCCATTTTTAGAGTAGAAGTGTATAAACTATGGAGGTTTGTCCTCTTTTCTTTTATTGTATTACATCAGCACTCGGATATCCATTACCCAGATACACGTCAGTCGCATTTTACCGCCCTTGTATTAAGAATAAAATCAATTCTCATTATATACATGTAACAAATTAATGCACTTACCCATCACACATGATTTCCGACATAGCCCATCTCTTCAGTGTTACAATGTACATGTTTATCCGTCACAGCCTGCGTTTTTTATTGTGCAATTACACAGCGCTTCCTCCAATTTTACATGACGAAAATGCAGCAAAAACAAAGTGGAAGAGACAAGCTACTGTAATGTAAAATTTAATCATTAAACAGTTTTAGATACTGTGATGCATTTTGTTTTAAATCTGTAATCTTTAGTTGCTTTTCATTTGCAAGTGAACTCTGACATTAGGGCCTTATGGAGCACTATAGTCTGCAATTTTGAATACTGACTTTGGATACTGTTTTAAATCTGGAAACTGGTGTTGTTTTGCTAAATTGCACTGCCTTTTACGTTTTACGCAGTTGTGTGCACATTTTGATTTCATTTTGCTGTTGGGTCGTTAATGGGGAATTTTACATAATGTTACAATATGTACCAGATTTAAAAGTATGTACTGTATTACAGTCCATGTGTGGTCTCTTTTGGCAAGTGATATTTTCAGAATCATATCGTTCTGAATTAAAATACTACTTCTGTTGAAAATATAGTACTGTACCAAAAAAACCAATACAGTACATCTAAATGGAAGTCTACTTATTTTAAAGCACAGCTCTTTAGCTATGTATTTTTGACATTGTATCTTTTTTGTGTTCCCTGCAGTTTTATTCCCCCAACTTGAGCTCTAACAAATTTCAATGAAAGAATCAATGAAAGACCCCTCTAGATGAATAATGAAACTAACAGGAGGACCGTCTTCAAATAGTTCAACATTCAAGACAGATTGTTGTAAATATCCTAATTTGACGCTGCTGAATCAGATCTTCCATGAATGATCTACCATCGTGAGATCCATCTCTTGTGATATGCCAGATATAAGAAAAAAATAAGAAAAAGAAAACGGCAACAGTGCCAAAGAAAAGAAAAATACGCACTACAATATACGACTCCCGGTACTGTTCCTCAAACCCAAGTCATAGTTTTTCTTTCCGTACAAAATGTGTGTGTGTGTGCAGGGCAGGGGGTTGTTTGGGTGGTAGGGGACAGGTTACAATGTGCTCACCTACATACACGTCAAATCACATGAAGTAATCAGATATGAGTCACACTCGTTTAACCGTCACTGAAGTCAATATTTTATAGGGTCGGATATGCGAGTGCTGACTGTATAATCGTTCTATTAATGTAACTGTGTGTGTGTGTGTCTGTTACCTACTTTGGCATTCTAAGAAACACGTTGATCTATGGGTTTGTAGCAAAATATTATAAATAAATATTGTAGTCTGCTGTTACAGTATCCATATGCATTTGTATAAGTTAAAATAATGTAACAGCTTTAAATACATTTTCAAAAGTGACTAATGATATATATATAAAATGTTGCTGTAATATTCTTTAAAAAATATTAGCAACACTTTGTCTGGGTACAAACAGATAACAGGGCCTAATAATGTTCTTATATTGTATTCCCTGCAATTGGAACATGGATTCATGTATAGTGCTCAACAAAGGGGGCACTGTGCATTGAAATCCAGTCCTGATGCCACAAAAGCCTGCCTACTCCCATCTTGGCTGTGGATGAATACTGTCCTTTAATAGCAGGCTGGTTTCAATGAAAAAGTTACTTATTACAGGGGCTAGGGAGAGGCCAGGAATGATGGCATGCGTGACTGGCAGCAATCCGTCACCCCTTCTTAAAGAAAGCCTAAACTGGCAGACAGTTGAATAAGAAGGGGGTGGGTGAAAAGTTTCATTTAAAGATATAGGTTCCCTGTATGGGGTGTCCACCAAACTCCACAAAGCGCAACTTCAATTAGCTGTAAGAAATGGCTGGATATTGATTTGATAAAAAACAGAAAACGTTTTTCGATCAACACTTTATAAAAAAAATCAATAAAAAATTCACTCCTGGGTTCAGTTAACAGTGGCAGGTCTATATACCATTCTCATTTAATTCATTATATGTTTGTTGAGATTTTTGATTGTTGGAGACCGAAATATGTGCCCTGTTTGATGACCTTGGACCCTTTTAATTGTTTAAATAGTGGCGGTATTTAGATCATCTGAATACACTGCCGTATTCTATTTTAAATGAAGTGTATCTGAAAATGGGCAGTTTATTTGTCTTCATTTAGGTTTTATTCATTAGACTTTGATCAGAGAGATACTACCACCATGTACGTTAGAGAAGCTGTATATAAAATATGGGTGCAGTCTTCCTACCCACAAATTCCATACCTACATATTTTTTGACATGGCTGCCTGTTCGTTCGTGAAATGGCCTCCCTTTGTGTGTAGTGGTGAGCCTGGTGCAGCATGGGTGAATCCAGTGAATAATAGGCTGTTTAATTGGAAACGATTGTCAAGGGACTAAGAACAAAGTAGGAAGCATACGATCACACACTGCTGAGCAGAGGTGGAAAGAGCAGAGACTTTCAGGTGAGGAGATTTTTTTTTTGTGTGTGTGTGTGTAGTAGAAAAATGAGAAATGGAATGAACTGGATACAAGCAGTATTTCAAGGAAATAATCATTTAAATAATGAAGATACCCGCTGAAACATTTGTCTGCTTGCCTTTAGTTTCGAAATAGTTCCAGACAAAAAGGTTTACAGCTTCTAGAAATAAGAAGAATATTTCTTTGCACAATGATTTCAGTTTTATGCTTTATTCAGGCTCAGAAATGTGGGCCTGGTTATCAGAAGGCGGGTCAGTACTTCTGTAAATGATTATTTCCCTATGAAAGAATAATGTATACATTCCTCCCTTGCTGTCCAGGGCGCATGTTCCCAGAAGTGCTGCTCGCTGTTTAGAAAGTCAGTGGGAAGACATATGGCGAGCGGGCTTGCAGTCTTTCAGTTCTGTGCCAATTCTCACTCCCTTTGCAGTCTTGCCAGTTCACCCCCCTCTATCCTGTTTAAACTTCTGTAATGATTGCCACTCTCTTGAAAAAGGCATTTAGTCAGTTTATTCTATTTATTCTGAAGTTCTTTACTGACTTTCTGAAAAAAAATGTTCTAGTTATTATTATTATTATTATTATTATTATTATTATTATTTATTTCTTAGCAGACGCCCTTATCCAGGGCGACTTACAATCGCAAGCAAATACAAATACATTCAAGTGTTACAATACAAGTCATACAATAAGAGCAAGAAATACAATAATTTTTTCAAGTGTGACAAACCACAATTCAATAATACAGCAGATAATAGTGAAAGTTACATCAGGATATGATTAAATAGTGATAGTTACATCAGGATATGATTAAGTACAAAATACTACAGGTTAAACACTTGGCAGATTACAATATTCTGAAATACAGGATTAAATGCAGTAAAATAGGGGGCAGATAAGAGCAAAATAAAGCATATTTAAATGAAGGGTGATAGTGTCCCAGGATACAACAGAGTTCTACAGGTGCTGTTTGAAGAGGTGAGTCTTAAGGAGGCGCCGGAATGTGGTCAGGGACTGGGCAGTCCTGACATCTGTAGGAAGGTCGTTCCACCACTGCGGAGCAAGGGTGGAGAAGGAGCGGGCTCGGGAGGCGGAGCGGAGAGGTCGAGTGGGGGTGTAGGGAGAGATGAGGGTCTGGAGGTAGCTGGGTGCAGTCTGGTCAAGGCATCTGTAGGCTAGTACAAGAGTCTTGAACTGGATGCGAGCGGTGATCGGGAGCCAGTGGAGCGAGCAGAGTAGTGGAGTAGCGTGGGCGAAGCGAGGTAGAGAGAACACCAGGCGAGCAGCAGAGTTCTGGATGAGCTGGAGCGGACGGGTGGCGGACGCATGGAGGCCAGCCAGGAGGGAGTTGCAGTAGTCTAGGCGGGAGAGTACCAGGGCCTGGACCAGGAGCTGGGTAGCATAGTTGGTGAGGAAGGGTCGGATTCTTCGGATGTTGCTCAGGAAGAATCGGCAAATGCGTGCCAGAGTGGAGATGTGCTGGGAATAAGAGAGGCAGGGGTCCAGGGTGACTCCAAGGTTCTTAGCGGAGGAAGAGGGAGAGAGTGTGGTAGATTCCAGAGGAACAGAGATAGAGAGATCAGAGGAGGGGGGAGGAGGAGGGAAAGAAAAGGAGGTCAGATTTAGAGAGGTTGAGTTTGAGGTGATGCGAGTGCATCCAGGAGGAAATAGCAGACAGACAGGTAGAGATACGGGAGGAGATGGTGGAGTCAGAGGTGGGGAAGGAGAGGAAAATACCTTCTAGCTTCTGGAAGAAAGGACCCCCAGTGGCATAGTTAATACAGAGTTAGTTCAGTTAGGGGAAAAATGGTTTGTGTTGTTTGTGTTTTATGTATTAAAATGAGACCAAATCTGACATATTACTTACTTTTAAAGACGTTTAGATCAATTGAATATACCTAACACTGTGTTAACACTTCACAATAAGTGACAAATACGATGAATATTGCATAGAAGTTGCTATATGGATCCATTAAAACATATGTAAGTAAAATTATTTATTTTAATCCAATGCTGTCGGAATACAAGTGCCTTGCGTGGGACACACAGATGAACGTGAATGCATACCCTTATAAAATGTCTACACGATAACCGTGTAGTTTATCATGCACGGTTGTAACATGTTTAACCAAGGTTTCTACAATGCTTTCCAATTGTAATTTGCCATGGTTTCGCTAAGCTTTTTTCTACATTTTTACTACACCCCAGTAAAACTTCCAATGAAAAGTCTTTGTCAGTGTCTACAAGTGAAACTTTTGAAAGCTATAGGCAAGCACCACCATAAAAACAACAGTTAAAGCTTTACAAAGAAAACGGTAATACAAAAAACTAAGGGCTCACAAATCCAAAGTAAATGCAACTGAACAACAGTAAACCATTTTAAAATATATTTATTGCTGGTAAAAGTAATGCGTTTTTTTTTTTTTTTTTTAATGGCAATGGAGCATTACTTCTGCCATTACTAGATACCTTTTAAACCGTGTTTAAATACCTTCTAGCTTCTGGAAGAAAGGACCCCCAGTGGCATAAGGAACATCTCAGCTTGAGAGCAACAATTTAAATCCATTTCCAATTCATTTTTGATTTTGCCACGAGCCCTCTTGCAAGCATCACGCAATTATCATTTCCTTCTAAAACCAAAATGATACCCTTCAGATGTGTGTTTAACAGACTCCTGTGGGCCTAGTTAGCGACAATCAAGTGATAAAATGGCTATAAATTGTCAAGATGTACAGTACTTATTTTCTTATGATGTCTAATCTGTATAATTTGCGTTAAGAAATATCCTTCTTTGCCGTATCACCCTGCTTTCTTGACATAAATCTTTGAATGAGTGCTGCATTTAAGCGATACAGCGATTAGGGCAAAAAATGTAACATTAAACCATTAGATCAATTTTTACCATTATACTGGATGACCCAAAGGCTACACACATGTCAAATGAGTTGCAAACTACAAGTGGTTCATTTATAATAAAATCTGCAAGGTTACAGGCTATAGGTGGTCAGGCCAGTGCTGCCTTCAGATATTATATACTGTCAAGGAAAACATATTATGTTTCCTTCAGTCTAATGCTTTTTTTATCCAATGCAAATACACATTTTCAGGTAGGAATACAACCATTTGAATGATGTAAAGGTAGCAGGAAACCACCTAGTACAACTGAAATGCTCCATCCTGCACTAAAGCCATTTTGTCCTTCCAATTGGCTCTACTGGTAAAGGTGCAGCTGTGTGGTGTGCAGGGTGAGTCATACAGACAGGGGAGTGCAGGTTCCAGGCTGGAGATTCCACAGGGCTCTGGTGCTCCCATGGGTTAGGGAGACAAAATCTGGATGAACTGTATCCCCTCACCACGCTCCTACAGCCCCTACTGGCCAGTTGCCAGGAGAGCTCAATTTAACACCTGCAGGGCTGACCTCTGCCCTCCAGGGTCTGGTAGCTCAACAATTTAGATTTGCCACAGTTTAGATTAGATTAATTGAATGGATGCCAACAAGTGACCTCTTCAAGCTCTGTGCTAAGCCAGGAGGATAAACAGAATTTACATAGAAGATTGCCTATTTGTTCACATGCAACAATCACAAAACTGTTATTTTTAACACAACCGTATAAGTAATACAGTACAGTTGAAATGTATTTTGTATTTGTTAAAACACATGAGACATTAAAGAACTCATTGAAACTCTTTTTCAAACTTCATCTGACACTTTATAAGTTTAACTTGCTGTGTTCAAATTAAATTCTGAATTTCAGATCACTGTGTAATAGCTAAAAAAAAAATAAAACCCTCACAAGGATTAATACACTTGCATGGCACTGGTGTTGATGAAAGCTGCTTTTGAGTTTCACATGCAAAACATGCTCATTTGTTAAGATTTAAATTAGAATGTACTGCAAGTTATGAGAAATGAAACTGTGTTCGAAAACACAATAATTAGTATTGTATTATAGCCCTTCTTTTGTTTTGAGCTTTATGCTTCTGTTCAGAATCAGATTTGTCAAGATCAGAAATCAATACTCTTTTTCCTGAATTAGGTGTAAATGCATTGAAAAACAGTATTTAAACAGTGCACCACTGGTTAAAGAACTGCAGGGAAGACTGAAAAGGATACGTTGGCCACTGAATTCTGTGCAAAACTTCTTTAGATTTACAGTAGTCTCTGTTTGTAGGAACACCTCCTTAGAGAACACTTCATCTAAGAGAACACCCTTGTGGTGAAATGGATTTTTCCCATTGTAAATGCTCTGGCAAAAGGAACAGGAACTTCGCTTAAAAGAACACGTTCTTGGCACCAATAGGGATTCGTTCACAATGGAATGGAAGATACAGTGTTTTGTAACCTGATAACCCATCATCATCAAACTGATTGGTTTATTCTCTTGCAACAAAAAGTTGGAAATTGTTCGAGTTCCTGAAAAAAACCTGAATCAGACTCAAGTCGCCAAGCAATTTGGTGTTTCCTGTTCTGGTGAGTCGCTTCACCATTCTGGTAAATAATTTTGTGCATGTCTTGAATATTGTTCCTGTACAGGTATTCATAATTAATCTAGAGCTGCTGCTGCATTTTGTAGCGTGTGGGTGCTGTGTTAATTTAGTTTGACAGTTTATTAACGTTGGTTTGTCTATTACTTTATTATGATAGTTTATTAACATACACTTGCCTGTTGCTTTTCTCTTACGTACTCTTTTCATTTTATATGTCGGTGCACGGTGTCAAGACAAGTAATAAATATTTTTTATTTATTGATTCATATTGTGTTTGGTGGTCAACTATGCCTTAAAGAACACTTCGGCTAAGAGAACACTTTGCTTGCTTCCTGAGGGGTGTTCCCTTAGCCAGAGACTACTGTATTTTGAATTCTGTAATTTCAGACAGTGATTAGAATAGTGATTCGATCAAATGTCTTTTGATTCAAATGTCTTTTGATTAAAACTATTCAATACAATTTCCAGCCCAAAACCGTACCAGTAGTTGTACAAACTTTTCAGTTGTTTACTTGCTTAAATTACTAGATGTGTCATTTTTGTTTTCCTGTATTGTTTTGTGTTTGCATAATTTAGAAATCTTCCTTGAAGTCTCAATTAAATCTCTATTTAGGACCGTATCTGTGTCTCTATTGAAACTGTCCAGTCTAAATGTGTGTTGAAGAATTGACGTGGCTGTTAGGGTTATTAAAGATAAAGTGACACTGTGCTATTGTCTGCCATTTATTTAGCTGAAATGTAAACAAGAAAACATAGTATGGATATACTTGATATTTGGATTAGTCTTTTACAGTATGGAGTTGGTTTACCAAGAACAGAGGGTATGTACCAAGGACAGAGGGCATGTCATGCAAAACGATTTACACGTTAAGTACAGTACACTGAACTATGCATAATAACATTGTAATTATGTGTAAGTACTCATGTATTTACTATGTAACTACTATGTAAATACAATGTAATTAGAGAAATCTAATATAAAGTGTTACCTTAATCTTTTATCTGTGTAACATAGACAGGAGCTCAGTTTAGCTTCTAATGCCAAACGGCAAACTTAGGTCACCTTAATCTATTACAATCGACAGTTATAATGCCTAAATGTCTCTTGCTAAAATGCTTTGTTCCCAGTGAATGAAACTTTCTCTGTTCTCTCCTAAGACGAGAAAAATCCCCCCAATAATTGTGCAGTAGTCCAGATGCTGTAGTGTAGGTTCTGATACGATACACCAAATGATAACTGGTGTTTCTTACTTAAGAACTGTATCATTCTGCCAATAGCTGTTAACAGTGTGCTACCATCGTCTCTTAGCACAGTACCATGGGTGCTTTATTGTACTGACATTGTAGCGCCACAGAAGATAATTTGTTATAACTCTTTAAATACCAATTAAAAAATGAATACCAGCACACCCCCATTTTTGTTTTTGAATGGGTTTCAATCATTATAGACTACTGTGACTTTTTTGTAAAAACATGTATTTAGAGTGAATTATAGAGTGCAAGCAGTTTTTATGTGGGGAAAGATAAAGCCTATTTAAGCTGTTTCAGCAGCCCATAGTGACAGTAAGAGGGTTCATGTGCTGTTAAGAAAAGCAGTATTACACCACATTGCAGTGCAACTGAAACAGACAATATCCCACTGCAAGCACAGTAACATGGGTACCAGTGAAAGGCACCCCTCATAAATATGTCCATCCCCCTACAGGGGCCTCTGTGATGGCTGGGGTGAGTAGATGTCAGCTTCTGTATGACTGACTGCTTCTGCTCAGGGTCTCTGTGGATATCTGCTCTTACAACTGGCTTGGAAGCCCACTGGATAAGGGTTGCCTCTAGGCTGTGTTTTACCGCAGTGCAGCCAGGAAGAGATGCAGTACTTTTGAAGTATGATTATTGAGATAAATCCCAAATGTAATTAAAACACGCAACTTCTTTTACACTCACAGCTTTGCCATTTCCTGGTTGTTTAAAAAAATATTATAATGTATTAATGTTGTAAAATTATTTAATAAAATGATGTAATAAAAACGAAATGTGAGATGTTTTCACAGCTTTTTACCGCACAGAAAAAAAACCAGTCAAAGAAAAACTCCTGTTACGAAAATAAACTACACACATATTTAATTTAAAAGCATGGGGTACAACTATGAGAAATTGTACCAGTCTCTTTTAATGTTTAAGTAAGTTCAGTTTGATTATTTCTCAAACTGTTAAGAAACAGGCAGACAGAGTTTATGTACATGGAGGCCCTAGCCAAAACATCGTTGTTTACCTTCAATTTTCATTTGAACTTTACTTTTCATAATCTGAAAGGGTGTTGGTTTTAAAAGACCCTCGTTGTAGATAAAATCGAGTGAACATTAGTGAACACAAAGCTGGATTCGAAAAACATAACAGAAAACCAACAAAAAAACCCAGCTTGCCTTGTGACTGAGTTTTAACCACAGTTTTACTTTAATGTTCCCAACCCCCACCAGCAGCAGAATCGTGATGGTGTCCAGGTCAGCTCTTGTTGGCAAAAAAAAAAAAAAAAAGTTGATTTCCTGTTCTTGTGAATCATATATCACCAGCACTCCCATCTGTGCAGTTTGCTAGTGACAGAATGACAGGTGTCATTTATCATACTGGCTGTGGGAAACAGGGCTTCGAATTCTTTGGGAGGTGCGTTGGGTCCCCTGAGCGGCAGATCATTAAATGGGGTTTTCCAAGGGGGATATGAGTAAGTATTATTGTACTTACTTCCATTGGATTTTGTTACTGGGTTATTTAACTTAAGATAGCAACTGACAAATGTTGACGAGCAACACAATACCACTACGCCGTTGTAACTGGAGATGGTGCAGTTCCTTTACAGCTATTTATTTAAAATATTATTGTTCACATTTTTTAATTTCCTGAGTGTGTAATTTAAGGAACACAGTACACACAGGGACAAGGTCGAGGAGCAAGTATTCATGTATTTGCAGCTTCCTGTTGTAGTCATGTCAGACCTTCTGCTGCTGTACAGCAAGTCCTGTCACATAAGACGGTCACTTGCTTAGGTGAAAGGGAGACTGAATACCCTCAAGGTACATGAAACATTAGGTACTTGCCAAAGACATTCACTTCTCAACAGAGCCACATGGAAAGGCTGGCAGGTGATGCATGCAAAGAGGCTGGCTGAGGCATGGAGCAGCCAACCCTTTTCTTTACCAGGCAACAAAGAGATCATTCCAAGATAGGATTAAGACTTGGAGAGGGAGAAGGAGAGGAGATTCATTAAAGAAAAATAGAATTACATACAAAAAACTGCTACTGAAAAGAGCAATCCCTTTTAGGAAATCTGATTTGTACATGCAAATAAGGATGCCTGTGCTGCAGTGATTAATCTACACTGTATTGTGCACATTAGTTGAGAGTGATGAAGATAACTACCCATCTAATTTGGGGATATCTGGCTTAAAGGTCAGTCAGATTTACCTTTTCAATATGGCTTAAAGCTGCAATCATTTTTAGTTTGGTACTAAATTATGCTGTCAGTGTCTGTTTACTACATTGTTCCATATACTTCTGTACATCCAATTTCAGCAGACAGTTTTTCTTGTTTATAGTCCTGTTTGTGTACATGTTCCAAAAGCAGTTTTTTTTTTCTTTTTGCTGCACATGAGACAAAAGCTTCCTTGAAATAAGTTTGCATTTCTTGTTGTCAGACAGGTAATTGAATATCTACACGCTCTGGAAGTGCAGCCAGCAGAACAGAAATGGGGAATTGTCTTTTTTTTTCACGTGATGTTTTTGTTGCAAATTTTATTGGAAAGGCCTGCAACACTAATACAGCCAAACTGTATGACACACGACACTGTTTAATCAAATTAAAGCACTTTGAAAATGCTATTGAAGCTAAAAAATAAAAAATTTCATTTGAAATAAAGTTTTAACCTAATTTTGAGTTCTGTTTTTTTTTTTTTGCTAAATTAGCAGTATCACAAAAACACAATGGATGACTTTTTGTCTTGTATCCCTGAGCTACAGTAGAGCCTGCAAGTGGCATTTCGTTACCACCATCTGCTGCATGCAGGATCACACTTGAAGCACATGTAGCCAACAGAAACAAACTGGTAAGACAGCAAAGTCTAGTTTGTGGTGAAGTGCACTGAAGGGTTTACACTGGCAGAATGCAGGGATCAGCAGTCCTATGTGACTACATCTGAACATGGATGCGGGGCACTGCAGCTTTAAATCCTTGGGGACTGCACCTTTAAGAATGTATAAAATAAAAACGAAAGCTCCTGAGTTTTGCATAATGCTGTATTAATGACCTTGTATTTATGGGGTTAATAAAATGAATAAACACAGGTGTCTGTAGTTTGTTTTTAGTTTGTCGCACACTTAGTTTATAGTCGTAATGAACCGAGTCGTGCACAGCTAACAACAAGCACCTTTATTTTTCTTTCAAATTAGCGGTTTGGTTGACATCATTGTTTTAATATCTAATCAGTGAGTTTTTAATTGCAATTATGGTATGTTATGAGTCCCTTGAGAGAGCATGATTGCAATTAAAATGTAATTTAAATGTTAATTAATTATATACATTTTCCAAAGTGGGAATATTTTATTTATCATATTCATCTGCGGAGCATTTGCAATAAATGTTTAAAGATTGTTTTAATTTAGTTTTCTTTTTCTTTTGAGTGTAGCTGTATTTATCTTGCTCTTAAGTTTATTATTACTTGTACTGTGCTACTTGAAATGTATTTGCTTACGATTGTAAGTCGTCCTGGATAAGGGCGTCTGCTAAGAAATAAATAATAATAATAATAATAATAATAATAATAATAATAATAATAATAATAATAATAATAATAATAATACAATGGTGTGAAACTGGAAGATGCGTATGCAGTATTTTTTCTAGTGGGGACAAAAATAATTAGGGAATAATTTCATACAAGAGATCGATATGAACTGATCATAAAAAAAAAGTTGAAATGAATGATAGATTTTCTGTAAAAATAATTATTTAAAAAAATAAATATCTACTTACAAAAGTTCTTAATGTTCTTTCCTGGTATTATTTTCTTAAGACTGAGAATTCTTCAGAATATTTCCCTTACAAATTGTCAGCAACAATGTTTTTCATGATCAAAACGTTTATATCATAACAATCAAAAAAAAAAAAATATATATATATATATATGTTTGTATGTTCTTGTAATATTGGTAGAAAAAATATCTGTAGGCGTGCAATCATAAATTAAATTCAGTCAGCTATGACCAAAACTTTTGCATTAGCTAGAATTTTAGTATTGAGACGTAATTAAAAAAAAAAAAAAAAAAAGACCTATATGAACATAATTTAGATCTTTTGTTTAACATCATGTAATCAAAGAAGTACCAAATTATATTGCAAAAATTATTATTATTATTATTTATTTCTTAGCAGACGCCCTTATCCAGGGCGACTTACAATTGTTACAAGGTATCACATTATACATTATTTCACATTATACAGATATTACATTATTTTTACATACAATTACCCATTTATACAGTTGGGTTTTTACTGGAGCAATCTAGGTAAAGTACCTTGCTCAAGAGTACAACAGCAGGGTCCCCCACTGGGGATTGAACCCACGACCCCCCGGTCAAGAGTCCAGAGCCCTAACCACTACTCCACACTGCTGCCCTGTAAAAATGTACCGGAAGCCATAATAGTAGTACAGTATTTCATGTTACATTTTTCAATGTCAGTTTTTCGTTAAATATATGGAAGACTACAAAGCGGTATGTATTTCAATATGTTAACGTAACATTCTTCAGCAGGTTTCATTCGACTTTGTGAAGCACAGTGTGTTGATTGTATAGGGGATGCTAAACCTTTGGCCAGCGCTGTATATGTTGTATGTATTTCTATTTCCAGTCCTGCAATAACATTGTTTTCATCTTCTTCTGATGGAGTGTAGAGCCAAGATTGTTCCCAGACCCTAGTTAGGACTAGCCGCTGATTTTAAAAGAAACACTGTGGACCTTTACGTCATCATCTTTTACCGAGGGACGAACTGATTACACTTTTGTTTTGTTTTGCTTTATTTAATTTCTCTGAGATCTCGGAAGAGGAACACAGTTATATTGCACATTATTGTTTTATTAACCAGGGTTTTATAAGAAATTGCTATCCAAATACTCATAGTCACAGTGATTGATGACCCAACCTTGATTTGCTGAGGCAGTTGCTTTGTTGCAATTGTAATCTTTCACCATATGGCTTTGCTCAATACACTTACATGCATGTGGTTTGGCATAAGTGAAATGAATGAGCCTGCCTCATTTCTGAGAAGGGACCTAATGCATAAAGGTTGGGTTTGCATGGAGACAGGGTCAGGTCTCTGCTTATCCAAACAACTATAAAACAGGAAAGGGCCAGTTTGAAAGACTCCGTTGTATATAGTGCGTTGCCAAAAAACCGAAGCTGTGCATATGCTTCTTTGCAATTAGAGAAACAACAGGATGGTATTAACAAAAATCGTCTATTTTATTATATATTATAAATACATTTTCAAGATTTAGAACAGGTCACCCTTGAGAAATATATCTATAATCTGTCTATGAACCTATTGAATGGAGTTGATCCTTGATGGCAGTGGTTAGCCATTACATATTGTAATGAATCACCCCTACTGGCCGAATAGGCACATTGTATGTGTGCATAAAAGACATGACTACAAACCCCATTAGGGGGATTCACCCCCTTTAGCGAAACTGTAGCGTATCTGCCTTTAGTGCCGAGGGTTAGCAGTTCAAATCCCGACCACAGTGAATGTAAAAATGAAATATAATTAATAAATACATTTTAAAAAAGCATTACAATATCTCATTAGGAAATACCACTAAACAGATCAATTATATACAAAAAGCCTTTGGTACCTAGATTGATCCGACAGGTGAGAAACTAAGTCAAGTGGGTTAATGTTTCAGCTTCTATTGCCCTGAATGGGAGGTGCTGGTCCTTACCTTTTCACACCTGTGTATTTCATATACCAAAAAAAAAAAATTGCGATATGTAAAGCCTAGTTAGAAAACTTATGGGCCAGACTTATCAAGGTATTTACTGTGACGAGCTAAACAAAATAAAACAGGAAATGGTACAAAATGATGCCAAGCAAGATCAAAGGTTCCTTAGAGAAGCTGTTTCTGCTAATATTGTAGTCAATTCTTCAGATTTGCTTAATCTATGCTTGAAATATGCGTGGGTGAACCAAATATAATAAATGCTGAAAAATATTTTTGTGCTCACTACATAGAGCTGAAGCACTGGTTGCCATGTAAACAAACACGTCTCTACCCTACTGTATGGAAACATGATGGCCATAGACACATGCGAAAATGAAATGTGATGTTAAAAATATACAGGACATGATATTCCCTATATAGGGTAAGAACATTACTATAGGACAAGTTGGGCCTTTTACTAGCAAGGAATTAGCAGACAACAACTATGAATTTCAGGGTGCTTCTCCTTTTATTTAAACTTTCTAAAAAGTTAACCTTGAAATATCTTCACACTTGACCAAAATCAGGAAGTCAGACCACCTTTTTGGTTTTATCCTCTACTTCCAATGGAAAATGCTAAAGGACATTTGCTACAGTTCTAACATAACCTGTCAATACTTCTCAAGATGGATAGTACTTTAGTGCACTTATTGATTTGGTTCGGCCAGAGATATAGTATCATTTGTCATATCAGGAGTTATTTGGAGTTATAGTTAAAAGCTGGAAGCAGAGAGGTGGTCATGCCTTGGGAAACTGGTTGTCTGGGTTTTGATGAATGACTGCACAGTTTTAGTTTTACTGCAAGTAAGAGCCTTTAGCTGCTGTTTGCTTTCTCGACTGTCCAAGAAAAATGGTGTGATGGGTATAGGAAGTGAGCAGTATTGTTCTGTCATATGTGATTCAGAACTAGCAGGGTTGTCTTTGTGAGCCAAGGGTAAGATCAAGGGGATCACGTCCTGCACAGTGTTTGTAAAAGTGCTGCTTGTTGTGTCTGCAGAGCTTTGAGGAAATCACATGTGTCTGATACGTGGGTTTTGCTATTGCTAGGCACAGGTCCTTACTCCTTATTGTCTTTCCACCACAGTGTAAAGTTGTACTAAAAACTCTTAAGGGCTAGATTCTCAAAGCTATTTACTCCAAATTGTCATTAGAGACTTAAAAGACAAGAAACAAACAAACAAGCAAAAAGTCTAAATGTTTACCCTTCTCTAGTCTTTAATGAACAGATTGATTTTATTTGAAAGAGGTAAAACACCTGTCAATTTTACAAAGCTAGAACCGAACAACAGTATTTCAAGTTCTCTTAAGCACTGCCCTACTGAAGTATTAGCAATAGCATACCTGCTAAGGTCAGAGTGGCATACAAGCAGATTTCAAGGCGGGAGCTTGTGTCCCTACAGTTTACATTCCCCTTTAAGGAATGTAAACAAACCAACCGTAAAGAAATTGGTTAACAAGAAGACAAAACACAGAAGACAAAACTACCGCACTCTACAGTAAACAGACACCATGGAATCATTTTTCAGTGCTAAACCGAACATGATTGTGGCACACTGAAGCAGCAGAAGGTCAGTAGTGTAGCTAGCATACCGTAGTGCAGACTCGCATCCCTCACTGGCTAGTTACTGGAACAGAGACAGAGAGCTTGGCATAGTTTGATGCCACATGCTGCTTGCCGCTAGCCACCTGGTCTGTGCCAAGCAGATGCTTTTAAAACACTTCCCGGTGGCAATAACATGCTCTACTCTGCACTTGCAAGTGCAGGGGTTGGATATGTGATATGTAGCCCAGACTTTTGCCACATGGCTGATTTTATTTTGTTATAAAAATGCCACCTCAGGAATTACCTCTGACATACATAGGGAGTCAGTTTCAGTCATGATGGGTAAGACAGTTGGTCCGATAGACTTTGGTAGAGGGCTATAGACAATAGTGTTTGCTTCCATAATCCACAACTGCAAAAACTGACTTCGTCCAAGAACCGTTTTAAGACTGCAACCCACAATATCTTGTTTAGGATACTGGTTGTTATCAACGTTTTTTGTCTTTTTTTTAGTTCAGTTTTTTAAATTAAATATACCGTAACCCCCGGTTGAGATTAACTGTATCCCATATAAGATAATTTCTTAATTATGATTATTTCAGTCACTTGATGGTTTTGATTGGTTTTGTTTTAATACTACACTATATTTAAATGTTGTATTTGCCTTGACGTTAGCATTAACAAACTGCACTTACAAAGTTCAATTTCAGTTAATTACTGTGAGTTTTTTTTTTTTACTTTTTATTTAAAATCTTTTGTTGTCTCTCCCACCGCACTGTAAATACTTAAAAAGGTACAGTAGACATATGGAAGCTTTAACAGTTTATACACTGGGGATTACAGTAGTGAGGTTGTACCGGGCTTTTTAGATCAAATACCATTTTAGATCAAGTTTTGTCTGGCAAATGAGACTTGATCCTAACAGGGCTTGACTGCAATGTAACCATAACATATTTCAGTGAAATATAAAAGGACATGTAACCATCTTTCTTAGAAATGTAGAGTATCGCCTACTTAAGAGACAGTTGTTTGTGATTACTCTACCCTTACTGCCCTCCAATTGGCACAGCAGTTCAATTTTACCAGCTGATTTGTCTGGAGTCAACTGTCTTCCACCATTTTTCTGTTTCATCACGCTATCACAAACACAAAAATAGGTTACTGTGACAGAGAACAAATGAATCTTGGTTATAAATCTCCCTCCCGATCTGTGAGGACACTGTGTAAAGGGAACAGTGTGCTGCAGACTGGATGGTTTGACAGTTCATTCCAGGGTCAGTCGGAAGTCGGCCATCCAGGAAGGGGGCAGAGCCACCAGACGGGAAGCGATGTGGCAATCGCGGATTGGAGGAAAAACGATTGCACTCGCTAACCAAGGGGGTGTGGCTGAAGGTACTAAAGGGGAAGTGGCCGAATGAACTGCTCCTTTGTTATGGTTATGGATGAACGACTGAAGGACTGTGAAAGTATCGTGAGTGTTTAGTGTTTGTTCTGTCATGCTAATTGTTTATTTTGTTAGACAGCTAACGCGTACCAGGAGCTGTCGCTAAAGGCCAGCACCAACCTGGACGTCACTGCACCATTGTTCACAAAATAAATTTATTTCACCACTCGCACTGAAAAGCACTCCCTTTGGAATTGTGTCCTGTGTGTGTCTGTGTCCTGTCTGTGTATTTACAAACATTATTATTTCAGGACTGAACCCCGGGGGGGTTTTCTGAGCGTTACACATCGCTGTGTATTGCCACTTATTATTGTTTATAGTTATCAAGTGACTTTGGATTATAAATAAACCACCGTTACACCGTGAACGTTGTTGTTTGTCATTACTTGAGCACCACATCACCTCTACACCTGCGCACTGCAAACGACCTGGCCACACTTACATGTATAGAATTATATTGCAGGTAATCAGTCGGATAGTTGCAGTATAATATTCCATCAGAAACTTGTGAATGTTTCCTGAGAATGTTTCTTTGATAATGATACAATATTGTAAATGATTGTAGTATGTGTGCAGTGTTATTCAATATTTATTCAAAATCTTTTCCATGTTGTACACATGTATTCACATTTTGTTGTGGTACATCATTAAAAGGAAAAACACTAATGGAGGGCGTCTCTTGATAGGTTTTTTTTTTTTTGATGTTTAAATGGATTTAACCCTAAAACGTAAATGTTTAGGAAATTTAATGGAACCTAACATCCCTATACAATATATATATATAGTAATTGTGATGTGTTATAGTGGTCTAAAGCCCCCTTTGGATCTCAAACTGGCATGGAAGATGAACTACAACCCTCAGTGCCTTGAATCTGAAGACCTGTGAGGGAGCTTATTAAAATACAAAACGTGCTACATTTTCAATAACTCTCCGGCATGGCTTGAATAGCAAGCTTTAGCCCCAAGGCTTGTTCGAATGCTTCACAACTTGTGTAGCTCACAGCCTCCTACCTTACTAGCTCACAGCTCAGTAGACCTGTAAATCTATTCAGTAGATACCAGCAGTGTTTTGCCTCCCACCACTTTGTCACTCTGTGAGCCATGCAGGCATTGTACTTGCATCATCTTCCAGCTCAAGATCTCTCAGAAAGCAGAAATGAGGCTGAAAATTACAACCCAGGCCGATAGGCTAATAACAACTGTCTTAAATCTGCAAAGCTCCTTTGAAAACCATATGGGGCACTGCACCTTTAATTACCAACGTTCTCCATTGCGGAATGCAGTAACTATGAGAGAGCGTTTGTGCTCACTGTTTAATTAAGGCTCTGTAGTGTAACTCGTCAGTGTACATTATTGGAAGAATGAATGTCAATGCCATTGCTTTTTCTTTGCCTCCTTTATCTTTGTCAATGATTCAAAGACATGATTTATGGTTCGTCTCCGTCTTTCAGGATCATCCATCAAGCAGCGGTTTCACTGCAGAGCTTCGCGTTGTAAATCATCCTGAAAGGCTGTCACTCATTTTGATTAACCATTTGGCTCCTGGATCTGGCTTTAGTCCTCTTACTTTCTTGCTAGGTCTACACAACGGCAGTTAAGCTGTACACAAGTACCTTCCCCCTGGACATCTTGATTACCCGCTTACAAAGTGTAATAAATGACACACTTTTTATGAAATATATAAAGACAGAGCAGACAATGAAACAAAAATGGTATACCGCACTGACAACGCTTCCGTTGAAGTGTATTAATGTGCAGTAAGTTGGCTTGATTTGTGCCAATAAGAACAAAAGGCTATGTTTTATACAGGCGGTCGGATACTGTTACTGATATCAGGCATTCAGTAGGCAGGTGCCTCGCTATCGAACACAAGTTACCAGCAAAGAGAACCGTCTTGGCGACTTGTAATGTTGTAATAATGCTGCCTGGGAAAACCCCTTTCAAAAAGAAATGTCTGTGGTAACCCGTACAGTAAATGTCCAGCATTTAAAAAGCATGGTGCAAAATGACGGTGCAAATAAACCAAGACAAACTTTTATAAAGGGCCTGTGCACCTTATTGACAGTGTTATGACAGGTTAGCACATGCTCCAGTCTCTGCCTTCCTTTTGCTAGCTCAGTACATATTTTTTAGTATTGTTTTGTGCATAGTTTCAGCTGCCATTTTAGAAATTCAAGTATATTAAGTGTTTGACATATTTTATGTTTTCATTTATTAAATACAATGAAACAGCATGGAATTTTGATATTGTCAGTTTATACCCCAAGAGTGGGTGTATCTAGCGTGGGATATATTTTTGTTATCTCACTATGCGTTTTTGTTTACATTCCAATCCAGTGGTGTGCTGCTGAAATTCAGGACGGAGCTGCGTGTCGGTAGTTCAAAAAATACTGCCACCTATACATGTTCAAATTTCTATTGTTGTTTTGATTTGGGCTCCCGATTTCCTTGAGAACGAGTTTAGTCAAGAAGTTTAGTTACCTGCCTGCGACTGACTTATCCAAATAGCCTGTATGTAGCCCTTTCATTAATACCCGTAACGGTAACAACACTGAACCATTGCATTATCATTGGGCAATCTCTTTTACAAAGCTGGTACTGCGGGAGAAGTAATATATGAGAGGCATCCATTGAACGTCCCATTAAATTAGAAATTAATTAGCTGTGTAGGGGCGAGCTACTGCTTTATGAATATGGTCTTCAGTAAGTAAATAACGGCCTTCATTTTTTAACCTCGGTTTCATTTGCCTCTGACATTCAATCAGGGAGATTAGAACTGAAGCAAGATGTTCTTTTATTAGTACGCCTGGCTTGCTTGACTGGACAGCGCCAGTATGTGGTGTGGGATGACTGGCAGGGTTTGATGATGGGCTTTCCTCCAATGCCACTGATGTGTGGTAAACTGCTGTTCTGCAGAAATGAACTATCAGGGCCTGTCAAGGTGTTTGCAAAGCCGTGCTTTGATAATCAACTAGGAGATTGACACAGGTTTTCCACCCTGAGATCACAGGATGCTAAATCCAAAAATGAAATCCTATGGTAAGGACATTTCTGACACTGAACTACCGGACTGTAGATGTTAGTTCATGCTCATATAAAGTGCTGGAGCACAATCCTTTCTGTTTGGGGAAGTCTCCATGCCTGAAGAGTAGAGGGACCATGCTGTCTAATAGAGCTTGAGGGAGCAGTTCAGTCTCCATGCCTCCAGCCTACCCTGGACTGCAGGTACTAATCTTCCTCTTTAGGAGGGGTGGTGTAGTTCCATCACCATAAACATCCAATCCTTGTAATGTGGACTGTTCACGCAGGGCTAGGCTTAGACCACCAAACTCAATTCATAAGTGATCTGAATTCCAACCCAGGCCACCAGATTTGAAAGGCTAGTACATGAGCACACCTCAAGCCAGCCGCTCTGCGGTACCCTTCCTAAGCAGCCTAACTGTAAGGAGTTGGCAGTTTATTTGTAAGATAATCTCACTTTGCTAGTAAGACACAGAGTGGCATATTACATTAAGAAGGCAGGAGTTTAGCAGGGGACTGCTTTTATATCCATTGCTTTATACTGTTCTGACAAGTAGAAAGGTGAATTATTTACAGACCTTGTTGTCACTTTGAGTTTATTTAGATTTCTTTTTTACTCCCTGATAAGTGCATTGTGTGCCGTGTGGAAGACAATTCAACTACACGAAACAAAGTACATGTACATTTAGATCAGGCAATGTCTCAGACAGTTCCCAGGAAAGAGTTGGGGTCCTTAGGTGAAATTAACTGATGTATAAAATATTGGGGTCTATTTTTATGATCCAGACAGTGACAGATTTTAAAAGTGTATGCAAGAAATACCACATGCGTTTAACTGGCTAATGATTTGCCATTCTAGATGTCTTTTGAAAGCATGTTTCACATCCGAGACTTTATAAAGGTCCCAGCTGGTATGAGGTCTTTAAATACCTTTTTTTTTTTATTTCTCGAGGGTGTCATACTGTTGTCAGCTTTATCTTATAATGCACGTTTTGAGCTAGGGTCTGTTTTTTTAAAAGTGTGGGGGTGGGAGGGATTGAATGTGGTTAAAAGGAGGTCCTCTTGGAAAACATAATCCAAAGACTGTGTGCAAGAGCAGGCGAAGTGAAGGCCAAGGTCCTGATCAACATTTACAAAGCAGATTGCAAACCTTTCTTGCGGTTCCCTTCCTATTAGCTTTGTTTGTGAGTGATGTATCTCTGGGCGGAAACTCCTAGCAGTATTCCTCAGTGACATTGGGAATGTATTATTGCCTGTTATATATGTTTCTGCTTATGTAAATATGTACCAGGCTTACTAACTAATGTCACTTTTCAACTGCAAAATCTCCTTAAAGAGGTGGTTTAAAAATGACCACTAGGGGTGTGCCACTGTTATTCCTGCCTTGCAGCCGTGAATTTCAGTTTTAAAGGGGACAGAAATTATAGCTGCACACCTTTAGTGGCCATTTAAAAAGATGACCCAGTGGTTTATTTTTTTTTTTTTTTTTTCTGAAATCTTTAGTAAGACTTGTAAATAATGGTCTATGCAGAAACAGTAACCGAGAATGATAGAGAAGGCACAGAACAGGATATTAAACCGGAGAGAAATTAAATATTGTGATGATATCCCTTTAACTTGCCATACTTTGACTGTAATTGTTACTTTGACTGTAATTGTTGTAATTGTTACTTTGTCTGTAATTGTTGTAATTTGCTGGAGTGTGTTTTTTTTATATTTGTACAGATCTGCAGTCGACAGTTTGCAAAAGGTTGCAATGAGAAGCCGAGTACAGTGCATGTGCAGCAGGAAGCCTCTGCATAATATTGGTATTAAAAAATATAGACTCCATGAAAACTTGAGGATTAGCAGAAGAGGGTTATGTAGAATATCTGTGGGTTTAACCAATGGTGTAGTCGAGGGTATACGCAGACTTTTAATTTTGGCAATATAGCATTTACCCACTTCTCATGTAAGGTATACAGAGTTTACTCATTTGTACTCTCCTGTGACATACAAATCCTGGGTTAAAGACAAGATATTTTAACGGTGAGCGTCTGTGTTGTGTTGCTGCGCGTGAAACTGACAGCTGAGAGCTCTCAGTCAGAACTGTGGCACAAGCAGGGGGCCGTGGCCACTGGACTGCGTGTTCCTGTGAGTGTGTGCGTGTTCTGTGATTGGTTGTTTATGTTCTGTTAATGTTCTGTTAGGCACACTGGACCTGCAGGGCAGCGCTAGTAGCCTTCAACCTAGCCCCCGAAAGGACGCTCACAGAACTGTTCACGTGAAGCGCACTGTGACTGTTCACAGAGGGGAAATAACTGTATGTGGGGGTTCTGGTTGGCTGAGGGTTAATAACAATGTATCTGTTCCTGTTTATCTGTTCAGTCTATCTGTTGAATTCCACACAGGGGTGTTTACCCACTTTTTTATTTACCACTACAGCACTGGGTTTAACATGCGATATTAAGAACAAGGGATTACATTATGTATTGTTGGAGTTGAACACTATTAATAGCAATTTATCCTTAACTTGTATCAATTACATCAGGACTGTCTAACAGGTGGCTCTTAAATCATATATATGGCTCACTAAGCTTCACGATCTTGCTCTCTGATTATAAAGCTGGGCAATCTGTAGTAGAGGCCTGCTCGGGCCTAAATTTAAAACCCGACCCGACCCGACCCGACCCGACCATCTCCACAAATATATTCCAAACATACTCTATGGAAACTAAGTACCTTCAATAGAGTGTAAAATGTAAATAAATAAAGAAATAATCTCTCAATTAATCATGTCTCATTTACTTCCTTTCCTAATAATCCAACACTGCATGATTTAAAAGAAGACAACAACAGGCTTCTTCAAGAATTTGTTACCATAAATAGCCACACAGAAAATGCTCTTGCAAATTCACATACTCATTCCAGACAAGCCTACATCATATCAAACCACTAAATTAACATGCAACAACAAATACTACACCGCGACTATGGCTTTTAAAACAGCTACATAACGAATACATCACTTTTCAGTGTGCTGATTCAGAGATGAATTTCCCGTCTTTTTGCTGTCATATTTCAGTCATATTGTGCAAGATTTGCATTGTATAAAGCCACATGGACTTTTATTATCGCTGAATACTGACTATTTAAAAATGTGGTGACGTTGGTGCTTTGTAACTGAACTCTAACCCACGCAGCATTTGACAGGCTGCACAAAATGTCAGTTTATCAGCCGAGATGATTATTAGTTGTTAGTTGCGTTGGAAATTAATTATATCCTGTGGTTACTTAGTAAAGCCCGGACACGCAGCATTTGTCAGGCTGCACAAAACGAATAAGCGGGTTTGTGAGATGATATTAAGAGAGATAATTTCTCAAATAACCTATGATGCATGGCCAGTGGGTTTTTCAAAAATCATGAAGCAGGAAGTGAGTCTTGCACACAGAGGAAGAAAAAAATTTAAAACGCTATAACCCACTCACTGATAACACACTGACCCAACCCAACCCGAGCCCGAACTATAATATACAAACTACATCCGACCTGACCCAGAACCCGACAGTTGTAGTGTTTGTAGAAGCTAGTCAACATGCAAAAACCAATGATTTTGCGTACGTGTTCTACCATGTAACATAAAATACTGCTCTGTGTGTAGTCTGGTTAAACAAGCTTGTTGTGTTTGTTATTATGTATTGTGTGACTCTTCAGAATTCCCTGGTGGTCGGTATGGCTCTATTGAGCTGCTCTGAATTGAACTGTTGTAGTATGAACAAACTTATACAATTAAACAATGTCAGGAAGCCATTGTGCGAAACACACATCCAAGGTATTACTAAGTTGTTTTTTAATACTCCTATATTGATAACATTTCCTTGATTCATTAATATTATTACAGACCGTTATTCACACTTTATTGCTCAATAAACAAGCTTGAATGAATCAAAAATTAGTCCAAGCACTTTTTTAAAAGATGACATCCTGTTTGAGAGCTGTGCACTTTAACCCCCCCTCCCCCCCCCCCACCGTATTCACAGTACAAAGAGCAATGTCATTTGGCCCACTAATGATCTCAGTTTCTATTGTTTGAGAACGAGAAATTGTTGAGCCATTTCGAAAGAGTAACACAACCAAACAATAAGATACACACACACACACAAACTGTATGTCTGTTGAATATTCTCCTATTGTGGATTAGGGGTTGCAATTCCCACAGTGCTCATTAGCCTGTGGCTACTAAAGCATTAATTGGGCTATTAAAGATGTATTTTTAGCAGTAGACTACCTTTCCGATTTGAGAAGTCTGTTCTTTCTAAGTTGACAAGACACTACAAAGGAAAGTGTTTACAAAGCTTAAAAAAGCCTGAGGCGCATTGTTGGTGCACAGTATTTAAAGTAATGTACAGAATGTAATTAAGCATTTACAGTGTATGTCTGGAGTCTGCTTGATTTTTACAGTACCTTGCACTGCTCATTTCCCAAGGAGTGCCTCAATAAAAAACAGTTTGGACCGTACATCCTGTCTTAACAACACCTTGTCACGCCATTCTAAAGCACACTGCTATTAAGGACTGTTACTTATATTCTCTAGATTTATATTTGGTAATATAGCAACATGTCTGTTTCAATAACCTAACATTGACGACTTACAAGGGCAACTTACAATTGTTACAAAATATCACAGTACAAAGTATCACATTACAAAGTATCGCAATACAAAGTATCACATTGTAAAATATCACATTGTAAAGTATCACATTTTAAAATATCACATTGTAAAGTATCACATTGTAAAGTATCACATTGTAAAACATCACATTGTAAAGTATCACATTGTAAAATATCACATTACAGAATCAGAACAACAACAAACACATATAGATAAACCCAAGCTAATTGTCGGCCAATGGAGCAAGATAATGATCTTTATATGTAGATGTCTAGCTTCCAAATCAGCATTACAGTTTTTTTTCATAACAGTAACCCAATAAAAAGCATTTTATTTAGGGACTTGTAAGTAGTAACATTGTTTCTCATTTGTTTTATAATTGTGTTTTTCTTCTTTCAGGAATGAATGTGCTAATACCAATTTGGAGTAAAAGGTTTGAGAAGGTGGCCCAATATGTTTGCAGTGTGCAAGCTGCCAAGGCTGTGTTTGATTTGCAGGGTTTATACAATTCAGCTCTCTGATTAGATTGTTCGAAGATTGAGTTTTCCAAGCTTTCCTTACAGTTCGGATGTAATTGACTACAGTGTTTGTTTTGTTTCTATTCTCTCTATATTAAACCATTTTCTGAGTTTAGTAGCACCGAATGCACCTACTATATATAATATACCACTTCTTGTGTGTCCTTCAGTGAAACAGTGGCCTTCTCCTAATGCTAGCAACATGAACGCAACGTGGCGTTTTGCATCTTAAACGCAGTATAAATCCAGGAGATGAAAATGTCACAAAGCAGGTTCATTCTGTGAAGAGGTTTTGATTGCCGTTTGCGTGTAATTGATCGCTTCAAGGACAGGAGGAAATCTAGAAATGTCATAACAATCCTGGTTAGTCTGATACCATTGCCGGGCAATCAATGGGAAGCAAAAAGATATTGATTTGTTCTCCTGAGAGCTGTAGCTTGAGACAAGTATTGTAAGCAGAGCACAGTGGCACATGTCAAACAGTGGCAGTCCTGGGTTCAGCCATTTCTAAAGGTGGAGTGTAATACGGTGTTGTTATTTTATCTTAGAGGAGTGTTAACCAAGGCTATAAAATCAATTTTCTTTACTTGTGTTCGTGACATTATCACTGTCCCTGATAGCTGTGTGCTGAAGCTCTTATTGTTCTTCTTTTGCAAAAGAAAGTCTAAATGTGATCACTTCAAGTGTCTAGGGGTCAATTTGCATGCTTGTGGCCAAAGGTCCTCACTGTTGTGTAGTCCGGGTATTACAAAGCTATGTAGTGCTTCTTGAACATCTTCTTATCCCAGTTCATGTTAAAGGAAGAAAAGCCAACAACAAAAAGGTATTGATCATAATTACTAGGAGAGCAGTAATAATGTTGCTGGTGCCAGTATGAGGTTTGATTTTAAGGCGCTGAGGGATAATTCACTAGCCTGTCTCCTACTGGAGGAGTGTGTTCCAGTCAGATTGTAAGTGAAATAAGATTGTTGGTCTCACTTTTGCTTGGTCCTCAGTGTACATTAGTTCACACATCACCACTGTCTCAGTCTCTGCTTGAGAGAGTGCACTGGTCAGGAGGTAACGTTCTAATGCCTCCTGCTGGCACTCTGCCTGACTGTAGCCAGCGCTATTGTCCCTCCGCTTTCAGGAGCAAAAAAAAAGCCACACGCTCTGCTAGCAACGATTCATACTGGCACAGAAACTGCTCTGTTTTAATGATCCCAGCCAACTTGAAATTATCCCCCCTAGACCTGTAACCACCATGTTTTATATTAAATAAAATAAATCATTCTTGTGCAAAAGCAGTTTGGTGATCCACTGTTTATATCATTTTCTGTGGTTTAGAGGTGCATTGGCATGTTCTGCTAAATAGGAGCACACAATGATTACTATGCTTAAAATCTTTAAATACTATGGTTAAAATGTTGGTTAAAAACTTTTTGAACATGCTTATGCGTTTACATCTGAATGCCATTTCTACTAAGAGCATAGCCTCATAGTATTGTATTGGTACTATCATTTTCAAGAAAAACATGTTTTCAGTGTTTTCTATCTTAAGTCAGAACTGATTTTTGTTGTAGTCCACTGACACCGTCTTTTCCAGCCAGAGTTATGGGACCAGATAATTAGCATTGATCACCATGACACTTCTGTCTAGTCAAGGATTTAGATTGTCTAGACCTTTTTTTGTCAGGCCCACCCTAAAATCCTTTCCAACAGAAAACCACAAAGCTACTGATCGTGTGAATAGGCCTGCCTGGAACAGGTGGCCTGCAATCTGTATCGCTTAAACACGTACAGCAGTTGCACATGTCTCTTCTGCTTAGCTTGAAGATGTACATGCTTTGCTGGTTGGTGGAGTACATATCATTTTGTCAACAGCCCATATTAAAATATTTTTACTATGGTTTCTAAAATAGCAAAAACACCAGACATGTATAACTCTACTGCTGTAAATTGTAGGTGCATGTCTGTTTGGTTCACATTGTAGCAACAAGCAGGTTTCAGTTGGGGGGGGGGGGGGGCAGCTCCTACAGCTAAAACTTAATTTGGATAATGTAAATTAACAGGACTGTCAACAGTGCCTGCTTTCTGATAAAAACCAAACCATGCATAAATAGACAGTGGAATTATGTGTTAGTTTAGTATTTTAGAAGTTAACATGATTGTTTTGTAGGGAATGGAAACGTCACCACCCCCAGACTTTTTTAAATACATTGTATCTGCTGTTAAGGTTTGTGTAATAGAAGCTGTACTGGGTAAAACTGCACACATGGTTTCTTTGAAATGATATTTGGTACAGGGGCGGATACAGTGTCAAATCTGAATCACTTGCCACTGCAGAGGCCTTTTCATATACTGTCTCATTTATCCAGTGTTGATTTTTTTAAGATTAAACAATAAAAACAGGACTGCTAGGATTCTGTGTGGAATAAATGTGGTATCGGTTGTTTCAGATTAATGTTCTAAACATTTCAAGTGAATGATGTACAATAGACACCTCTGGTTTCTGACCTTTGCATATCTCTATGTAAAGATATCAATTTGTAGTGACTGAGATTGGAGGTTTTATCAGATTTTATGACATGTTTTGGAGTTCCAGGCAACTTTGTTTATCCTGTTTATAGATTATAGATAGAACAATATTTTAAAATATTATATTGAATTAGTTCAATATTTTTTCAGGTTTTACGTATCCTTAAATTAAAGGCTTAAAAAAAAAAAAAAAAGAATTTTCATTTTTATGAGGCCTGCATCATGGCTCTTCATTCTGTATGATTTTATCTCAATAGTTTTTTGTTTTTTTTTCATTAACACTTTATTTAAAATATCTATGATTAGTAATTTATTAAGCATGAATCAAGCATGGACAAGGAATGGAATCTGCGCAAATAACTTATCAGAGCTGAAAAGTTAATCAATGACTTTGGGGCCATTTATGAACCCTAACCATGTTACTTATAGATTAATATGCAAAAACTGATAGTAGTTTGCTAATAAGCTGGCAATAATATGTTGATAATTGATCATGTTAATTACCTAATTAACCAACTTCCCAGTAATCTGATGAACTATTCATCCAAAGTAAGTAATTCAAGTTTAATAACTGACTAATAGTGGATATTTATCACCTGGCTGATTCTAGAAAAAAAAAAACATGGCAGAGTTGAAAGGTCATATTGTCATATGATTTAAATTGCAGTGTGGATGGCTGTTTGCGTTTGGTGACAGCTTTTACAATGTTTAGCTGAAGTTCAAAGCCATGACTGCAGATTGCACAGGTGCTATGTTAATATCGTTCACAATATCAGTAATAATCAGAAACCAAAAATATGAAATAATTAGAAAATATATTCGAATTACCCAATCCTTTTTGCAATGTTTCTTTTTAATATTTCATATTTAATATTGTGATACATTGGTTTAGGTTAATTTGGTTCCAAATAAACGTGAAAGAAAACAACTGGACGCTTTGAGAATTAAACTTAGCATCACTTTTTACCTTTAAAACAAGACCTAATTGGTTACACATGTGCCAAAGCGAACCAAACCTAGATAATTGATTTTTGTTTAAAATTGGCCTGAAAATAATAGTTAGGTTGGTTGGTTCACTTTGTCATTTGTGTGGCTTCAGTTTTTAATTTGAAATGTAAGATCAAATGTAAAAAATGCATCCGTTTGTAAAACTGTTATGCATTTCTGGCTTGTAGGAATCCAATTGTCATTCAGTCTCATCTTTCTGGCTTACAATGTGTCTAAAATGTCTGCATGCTCAGTTATATAATTACACAGTCTGTGATTTATAAAATAATCATAATTATCAATCATGCTTTTGTCTAATGCACACCAGTATGCCTCCTCTTCTCAAGGCTATAGGTGCAGTACTTGAGGCTGTGGATAAAGCCCTACTTTCAGGGGCAATGTTTTGTCAGAAAGTCTCTGATCTTGATCCATCATCTACCTGTGCTAGTTGTCAAGTATAAAAGTGTTTATTTCACAAATGCAGTCCTAATTACTAAACTGGGAGCCCTCTTTTAGCAATGTGCTGAGCTTAATCGTTTTTGAATGTTTTACTGAGTTGGTCCCTAGGTTGAATTCTGACACACATTGCTGAGCCCGGTTCACATCGGGATGTAGGTTCAGCAGAACGGTTGTGCGCTTTAAACAGTTGAAGTATTCAGGAATGTAGCTTCATCTCTGCCGTGGCTTGTTGCTTGACTTGATGACATTATTAAAAAATAAATAAATAAATAGCAACCTGGGAGGCAAAATGGTTGAAACTGAATGGGTAACTCTAAATGTCAATGCAAGACCGCTCCCAAAGGGTAACCCTGCAAGTCCAAAATATCTTCTATAATTCGAGTTGTTCATTTTGTGTTAATGGTTAGTTCTTTTTTTTTTTAGTAACCTAATGCAACCAATGTACACATTTAACTAATAAAAAGGTACAATAATGAAAAAAAAAATCTAATTTGATCTCACTACTGTACACATGTTGTCAGACCCCTTGGCGTTTGCTATAAGGTGAGCTGGACTTTTAGGTTTCTATGTATTAACGAACCATTAAAAAATACAGTAAATTGTTTAATTGTTATCAAGGTAGCTTTTAACAGTTAAACTAAAAATTGCACCATAAAATCAAATGACTCTTATAATTTGCATTTCATATACGTAGACATCGGGAAGCGTTTAAAACAGACATTACGTGTAGGTGTTATGTAGGCTGACTTAATAAAAACGCTACTTCTTGTGCGTTTGATACCTAAAGAATCTCAGTACTAACACAAAAGACATTGGGCTTAATTCTCAGAGCTATTTACTCCAAATCATCATTAGCACATTTTTTTTTCTCAAAGAAAAAACATAATTAACTTTTCTAAAACAAACAATAAACGGTTTGAAAGCAATCCCAAGCCCTCAATGAAATGTCTGAGTTGATTATTTCTGGCTTGGTAACTTTATTGGGTGGGTTTCTAATATCTGAACAAATGGTGCTAATGACAATTGGGAGTACATGGCTTTGAGAATCCGGCTCCTTGGCTCATTACCAGCACATCGGTGTAATTGAATTACCACTGTAGGTGTTGTTTTAGTACGGTACTGCATTCTTTGCTAATAATAACAGGACTGTCAAATTATAATTCCTCAATAGAAGAGAATGCAGGCAGAATCCAGAAGTGTTGAATGTGTTTTAAAGCAGACCTTACAGCCGGCAGGGATGCGTCACTTTATTTTTATCACCAAGTGTGTCCCTCCTCAACACTGCTCTGAAAACATGTGGAGCGCTACAAAATACATTTGAATTGCATACCTATTTGAAGGGATTATTTCAAAATATGTCTTGTGTGCAACAAGGTGTCCAAGCAAGCACCAGCTCTTGTGTATACAGGAGTTTCATAATACATAAAGCAATGGTTTCTGTGGTTATTTTACATTAGCTGCCTACAGTTCTTCTATGTAGTGGTTTGCTTTCCTAAGGCACTTGTTAGATATTGATTTTAAAAAAAATCTTGTTTTGAAGCATCCGAGACCAATACAGTGCATTTTTGGATGGTGTACTGTATCTGGACTTATTTTAGTAATATTTATAGAATGACTAACCTTATTAACTGTTCAATTAATATTAGTCTTGTATTATTTATGACATAGATATCTGTAAATGAATTTACAGATTATTATAAATGAAATGATCCTGATTCTGTTATTTCTTTTTTTCAGATTGTTGGTAGGTAAGCAGGTTTACAATGCTTGCATGCCATTTTAAAATAATGCAGCATCAGGACATTGCGGTGGCGTTACAGTATGCAGCTGCTGATGTGGTACTAATTCATTATTCTATGAAGATTCATCATCCTGTACATTTACATGCACTGTATACTGCATACTGCATGATTTATTTTCCAAAAGGGGGCCAGTACGTCACAATCACTAGCCAGCGGCCTTTCACCTATTTCTACTTCTATGGATGGAATCTCATTTTAAATACCATGAAACAGGACTCATGCACCACTGACTGTTTTTGTGGTAATGCCAGCCAGTTTTACCATAAATAAATAATTTAATTCAATCATAATATGTAATTACGTGTGGGATAAACAGAAGTGGTTCTACCGCAAAAAAAAATATCTGAGTTAGGGGTATCCACCGAGAAACATTGCGGTCAATTTTGATGCTCTAAACAGCATCAGATTTTAATACCGTGTGACGGGGTACATCGCCCTTGTGTGTATTTTGTATTATTTTGTATTGTCTATTGTTGTTTTATGATGTAAATGTGTATGTATTGGTGCAGGGGGGTGTGGTGTTATTAGTGTTTAAAATGTATGTTTGGTGTGCATGGGTGTTTTAGGTTGACACAAGTACTTTTCCTGCCAAATCAGTTCACGTGCAGAATGTGACTGAGCTCGATTGAATGATTAACAAGCAATCAAGCTCAGGCACAGCTGTATAAAAGAGCGGATCAGCCACTCATCAGGTGGTTGAGTGTACGGAGAGGAGGTACGTAAAAGAGACAAGTAAGATTGATAAGAATATAACTAAGCAATTGCTACTCGTGCTGGAGTTAGACCAGCACAATACTTGTTTTGGTTCGCTGTTTTGATTATTGTCTGTTTATTTTGGCCATCGTGCCGTTTGTTTTACAAAGTGTTTGTTTTGTCTGTTTAAAAGTTTGATTTGTTTATGTAATAAACACGCAGCAGCGCTTCATATCTCACAGTAAGGTGTCTCTTCCTGGTCTGAAGTCACCACAAGCCATCCTTGTGACATACCGCCACCCTAAAACCAGACTTTCTGCTGACTTTATAACATTCGATCTTGGAGGGAAACACAGAACAATTAATGCAGAGTGACAGTTTTAAGATCCGCCACGATTTAGATCATGAAAATGAACCCCATTTTGCATCTTTTATATGATTTGTCTTTTTCTACTATACTTACTATCCATGTACTTCAGTGTGAGAGGCATCCATTCTGTGCTATCACTCACAAGTTCTGATTTGCTGTAAACATGTCTAGACAAAAGAAAAACCTTTGACTTGGTAGTCATTTCATTACCTCCTGAGGGACATGAATTCTGCTGAAGCTATCCAGCATGTAGGCGTACTAAGCACACTAGTTTATTGTTCAAGGTCCAGATAGTGTTTTAATGTTGTCATGTCTAGTATGTTTTTACATATTGTATTTGACTGTGTGTTTCATTCCTAATAGGAACGTGTTGGAAATATGAGCTTATAAAATATATATTTTTTTTATTACAAAATCACCTTTTGGGGAATAAAAATGTGACCCCTTTTTATTTTCTCTTAAAGCTATAACAGAACTTTCAATGTAATATTTAGACTTGCTATTTGACTGTGGTGTACAGGATTGTATCCCAGGCAGCTATGAAGGAAATACAAGGAGTATCATCGTTTCAAGTAGGACAGGAAGCTTGTGGAGCTACAGCTAAAACTACCTTTGAGGAAGATTTTCTTTTCCAGTAAAGTACACCAAAGGCTTAACTGTGAAAAATGTAGTTCACTAACAGACATCAAAGGATTGCAGTTTAGTATACAATTAAACACGATTGAAGGACATTGTTAACCATGAATAAGATATTGATGTCCTCTGACATCACCTAAACCCGGCATGCAACATTGAAAGCATCTTAATAAGATACAGAAAGAGCCTGTAGGTTTTAGTAATACTCCATATATTGGAATATATTACTTTTTGTAATTCTTTTTCTATATTTTTGTATTAGAATTGGCTGTGTTTGTAATGGTAGTGCTCATGAAAGGTACACCAGATAAATGTTTCTCTCAGAAGTCTCGACCCTGATCTAACTCCCCATGCCATTCTGTCACGCTCCACTTTCAGCTGTGTCATATTGTGTGGTGGGTGTAATTTCCTTTAAAATATATATGAGGACCAATATGGAACTGTAAATGTAAACTGTAAACCACTGAGAGTTTTTCAAGTGCTATTGTGGACTATATTGTTGGATTTTTTAAAACCCTGATTCAGTGTGCATCATTAGTTGAAGTACAAAACAAGACTCTAATTGACACTTGCTGGCTAATAGTACAATTGAATAATTTAATTGTAATTTTGGGCTTGTTCATTTTGAAGGATTTATAGGTGAAGATTGTAACTGTGATAGAAATCCATAAATCTTGACTGAAGTGCTGACTGATAATCTGTGATACTGTACTAACTGAATGTCGAAATATACTGCTTACTATTAAACAAGTGAATATGTTCATAGTTCGGTGATAATTCGGGTCTTTGGTCCTGGGATTTCAATAAGAGAAATATTTTCTTAGAGCGTTTGCATGAAACTAAGTGAACTGGAGTTCTATACATTAACCAGGATAATAATTATTTATGAATTCAGCCCTTTAAGATGTTATTAGTTATTCCACCATGTATGATGTATAAAAAACATATTAAATTACATTAAGTAGACCATGATAAGGGTCTAATCTAGTTCTGTAAAGCTGTCAAATTAATATGATTTCCTGCGGTAGCCTGTATATATTTCAAAATTTAAAACCGTGGTTATGCCATTATAAACGTGATATATATATATATATATATATATATATATATATATATATATATATATATATATATATATATATATAAATAAGCAAGTACAATATTTCTTCCACACTGCCAGACAATCAGTAACCATTGCATCTTCTCTCTTCCAGTGTACATGCCTGATGATGACCTCAATGTTGGGGAATCGGCTGAAGGAGATGAAGAGGAGAATGATGGCTCACCAGAAGAGGAGTGCCACGAAAGCAACAAAGCCAGTTCTGAGGACCAGGAAGACAAGGAAGCCGATAATAAAAGCAGCTACAGCTACTTGAACTCTCCAGCCAGTGCTCTGTCCAATCAGGAAGCAGAGTTAGAATCGCGCCTCAGTGACAACAGCGACAGACTGGTCGACTTCAAAAGCACCTCTTCCTCTGAAGACCACAATAAGAAGGATGAAAATGGTAACTCTAAACTGAAGGACAATATGCAAAACAGTCTGGAAAAAATGAGAGCCGCCTACGCCAACTTCCTGTCAGACTCTTATTGGACCGGTCTTGGGTTAGATCTTAAAGCGACCAATAACCTGGGCAGGGCCAGCTGCGACAGCACCAATGGAAGCAGCAAGAGTGAGTTTGATTGGCACCAAGATGCCCTATCAAAAACTCTGCAACAGACTCTGTCTCCCAAACCTGTTTCTAAACCAAACCTTTTTAGTTCCGTCCACTTGTATAGACAAAACAGCAAACCCTGTGGGACCGTGTTTACAGGGGCTAGCCGCTTCAGGTGCAAGGAATGCAGCGCAGCGTATGACACCTTGGTGGAGCTTACAGTGCACATGAATAAGAGCGGACATTACCAAGACAACAACCATGACAGACATAAGAATGCCTCAACGTCCTACTCAAAGACGAGGAAACGAAACTTGCAGGACATGGAAGGAAAGGAGGATGCCATGAAGGTCCTCAAGTGCATGTTCTGTGGTCATTCCTTTGAGTCCCTTCAAGATTTAAGTGTTCACATGATTAAAACTAAACATTACCAGAAAGTGCCTTTGAAAGAACCCATTCCGGTTCTTGCATCGAAAATAGTCCCTCCAGCCAAGAAGCGTGCTTATGAAGCCAACAGGCCTTGCTCTCCGGATTCCACAACAGGGATTTCAGGGTATACTGATTCACAGAAAACATCTGGCTTCAACGCCTTGCATAACAACCGCTATGGTTACCAGAATGGAGCAAGCTACACCTGGCAGTTTGAGACCTGCAAGTCTCAGATCCTGAAGTGTATGGAGTGTGGAAGTTCTCACGACACTCTTCAGCAGCTTACGACTCATATGATGGTGACGGGACACTTTATCAAGGTTACAAATTCAGCGTCAAAGAAGGGGAAACAGTTAGCTCTTGACCCTTTAGCTATAGAAAAGATGCAATCTTTAGCTGAGCCGCCCACCAGTGAAACTCAGCCCCCTTTGGATGTGAGCCAAGAATCTCCAAATATCGCAGCATTGGCTGAACCAGACATAAAGAAAGAAAGAGCAGATAAGCCAGGCGGAAATGTATTAGAAGAGATGGACTCGAAAAATAGTAAGCACGAAGATGATGTTGAAAAACCAGGAGATGCTACTTTTAAGTATCCTTACCTGCGTGAGGAAGACCTAGAGCATGGCTCAGGAGGAGGAGGCGATATCTTAAAGTCTTTGGCCAACACAGTAGCATCAGCTATCAATAAGGCTCAAACTGGGACACCCAGCTGGAGCGCATACCCCAGCATTCATGCTGCATATCAGCTCTCGGGGGTGATCAGAAACTCCACACACTCAGCTTGTCAACCTCTTCAAGTGAAGCAGAACTTCAACAGGTTGAGGGCAATTGCCCCAAAGGGGAAGTTTTTTCAGACAACCAAGGGAAATGATTCTCATTCTGCTCCGTCGAACAATGCACACATCAAAAAGGAACAGAGTAATGCGACTGAGGGAAAGGACACTCAAAATACTGCGCTAGGTGGGACTGAAGACAATGACATCCAGCAGGATTCTCCTGTTGCTTCAAAAACAGAACCAGCTTATGGGAGAGAAAGCAGTGAAATTAAAGACATCTTCAAACCCGACCTCTCGGAGAATGACAAGAAAACGTCAACCCCTCTTGCCAGTAATGGCTGCAGTAATCCCTGTGCTCTCGTAAATGACTCCTCAGAGGTTCTTAGTGTCAACCCCCTAAGTGCTCTGCAGTCGGTTTTGAACAATCACTTAGGGAAAGCCAACAAGCCCTCCAGTGCCAGATCAGACTCTACAACAGCCATGCTTTCCAAACTGAACAGGAACTTGATGGAGAAACCAGCCTTGGCACCTGTCCCGCCTAGATCCAGCCGTCTCACCAACTGCTTTCTGTATGAAAACAATGACCAACCGATTGATCTGACTAAATCGAAAAGCAACAAAGCAATGGCATCCTCTTGTGCACAGTCATGCACTCCAGTGCAGAAAAAGCATGCTCTGTCTGACATTGCTGATATGGTCAAGGTTCTTCCAAAAGCCACAACACCAAAACCATCATTGCCTTCAAGGATGCCTTCAGTGAAGCTTGAAATGGACGTCAGACGCTTCGAGGATGTCTCGGCAGAACTCTATTCTGTCCACAAGAGAAAGGGTAGGCAGTCGAACTGGAATCCGCAGCACCTTCTTATCCTGCAGGCCCAGTTTGTTTCAAGTCTCTTTCAGACCTCCGAAGGCAAGTACTTGCTGTCAGACCTAGGCCCTCAGGAACGGATGCATATTTCCAAATTTACTGGACTGTCCATGACCACCATTAGCCACTGGTTGGCTAATGTCAAATATCAGTTGAGGAAAACAGGAGGGACCAAATTCTTGAAGAATATGGACACTGGCCATCCCATCTTCTACTGTAATGACTGTGCGTCTCAGTTTAGGTCCACCTCAGCATTTATCAGCCACTTGGAGTCCCACCTGGGCTTTGAGTTGAAGGACATGGACAATCTGCCCGTAGAGCAGCAGACAAAAGTGGGACCAGAACTGTCCAAGGCCATAGGAGTTAGGCCAACTGAAGCCACAGTTGTGGAAGAGGAGATGGACACTAAGTTTAAATGCAAACTGTGCAGTCGGACATTTGCCAGCAACCATGCAGTAAAACTTCATTTAAGTAAAACACACAGTAAATCACCAGAAAACCATTCACAGTTTGTTGATGTGGATAAGGAATAGCGTTGTCAGTAAGTAGAAGATCCTATTGTAAACATTTCTACTACCTGTTGTTTTATATATATATATATATATATATATATATATATATATATATATATATATATATATATATATATATATATATATATATATATATATATATAATTGTAATTATTATTATTATTATTATTATTATTATTATTATTATTATTATTATTATTATTATTATTATTGCTTTACTTTTCTCAACATTTCTTAACATGTTTTAAGTGGCAGTTTAAACTACTTATAATCACATGGAGTAACATATTTTGTAAGCAGGATCGGGATGTCAACTGTTTCTTGTTTTAAATAAAGATTAATATGTATCCACTGAATGGGTTATCACAAATAAAACCTGATTAAGTCTGGGTGTTTCTGGGTCACAGTATCCAATTATTTTCCTCTGTTATAACCCCTCACCAGTGATGAAATGTATTACTGCTTGAAACATAAAGTGCTGATGTTAGCATGCGATAACATTGGCTTCTACTATTTATTTGTATGATATGCCAATTCTTTTTTTTCCTTTTAAAATGATAAATGGATTTATTGTAATTTAAATCATAAAACCAACATCTGCATAAAAAAAAAAAAAATGTTCTAACCGGTAGAAAGCCCTACTTACTGGCACATTTAGAGTATACTGAAATGTATATTGCTATGTAAAAATGTTGTGTTTTGCAAAAATAAAAAAAAAGCACTTTATTAAATGTTTCATCAGCAGTTTAGATTTAGATGCTGTACATGATCTAACCATTTTAGACTGAGTGGGAATTACTTAATGTGAATACTGTAGTATGGAAATAGTCAACGTTTCATGTTGAATGAACATGCTGAAACAAATGAGATCTGCACCTTTTGTACTGGTACAAATAAAGCGTTAACATTTTTACAATGTGCTCTTATTCCAAGCATGTTTTAATTGCAGTAGATTGGGTTCAGAAACGCCTCTTTTGTTTTTTGTGTTGTCTGCTACAGCAATAAGGCGGACAGTTTTGTTTTTTTTATCTTGCAAAAGGAAAGAAACACTGCAAAGAAAGCCTCTGGTAACTCCGAGAAAGAGCCTAGTGTCACCTTTCATTGGTTCGTTTAATAACATTTTTGGACTTATTGCACTGTTCATTAAACTGTAAAGAATGTGCACCGATGAGCATTCAATGTGCCACATAGAAAAACATAAGCATGAGTCAAATTCTTTATTTCTGAGACCTTAAAGGTGTAGTCATACCCCATATGGTTTAACGTAGTGGCGTGTATTAATTGGGGTTTATTAACATTGCTGATCTATTTGAATGAGAGTGCAGAATGTTAGTATTGACATGGAGCAAGCAATAGGACGCGCTGTTGAAGGCCATGTCACGTTGTTAATTAACTATGGGTTTAACATCACCTCATGGTGTAACGCTGAATGAATGAGCTCAGCTGTTCATAGCTGATAAACCTTGCAATATGCACACTTGGGCTTCAACAGCACCCCATGGACATTTTATTTTTATTGCATCATTGTATTCCCTACAGCTTGTGACGTAACTAGCACTTTACCTTGGCTAGATAAACCACAGCACGTGTGGATATACCCCAGGTCTAGCAACTTTACATTTTTCATACCATGTTTAAAATAATTATTTTAAAAAAATCATTAAAAGAAAACTATTTAAAAGCATTTCCACGATACTTACAGAGCCTACAGTTGTGGAAACTGAAGTGAACACACAATAGCAATTTGCATGATTCTGAGACACTGCAGCATTAAAACCTAATCCTGTTTTAATTTGTAAGTGCATATTCAATACCTCAGGTTACCTGTCTTGTGCATTCTTTGAATGGAAAGCCTGCAATGCTGAAGCCGGAACAGAACTTTTAAGATGCTTATAGGTAGCCCCTGTGACACTTACAAAGATATCATAATTCATGTTAAAAAAAGATAAAGAAAATATTTAAAAAGCCAAGAATACAGGAAGAAATCTGATTGTAAACTGTAAAATATCTAAGTCTTGCCTTTTGTTTTTATCTTACCTTACATACAGGCTACCATAACTGTTCCTGCCTGAAGTCACTAGAAGAAATAAGATTAATAACTCAGCTCAAATGAAGCTTGTTACATTTGCCTGTTGGCATTTATGTTACCAGTAAGATGCAGAATTGTATGTTCATAATTTTATTTGTGTATTTGTGCACGGCAGTGTATATACAGTACTACTGAGAGGTTTTAATGGGAACATGACTTATAATATTCATTAGAAGCCACCAAAGAGTGCAAAAGGTAAATTAATAAAGCAGTCGGCCCATGGTAACAGTACGTTATAAGGGAAGAACCTTGTTAAATATATCAAAACCATTTGTTATACAGTATGGGGTACGACTCCTTTCACAGAGGCATTGCGGTGCCAATTTGTTTGCAGAAGTATGTGATACAACTAGATAATGAGAACCACAGGAAAACTTGTAGGTTTTTTTTTTCCTTCTTCTTTTCCTGAAGCCATTAAAAAGTAATTGCCTTCTAAATTCATAAACATTTAATGCTATTTCATCTTTTTTTTCTGCAATCAAGTCCTCAATTACCACTACCCATCACATCTCTGTTTTATAACAGGCAACTGACATTTGATAGTAAATGGAAAAAAGCAAAGTAGCACCATGGAGATTTAAATGTTCTGACACGGACGTGCCCTCTATTGTTGAAAATGAGCAGGCAATCATGATTGTTCATCAGATGGCTCCTAATGCAGTTAAAGTATTCAGCTATAATTTCTCCTTGCATTTATAATTACTGTCATAGACCGCACACCTCAGTGAGCAGATTAAAGCTATAAATTATTGAGGCCTTGCCTTAGCTGGGGAACTTGATTTGTCTGGCAAGCAGCAATTCCTTTCTTTTAGGGTATCAGACATTTTAAAAGAAAAAGAAAATCAGGGAAGGAACAATGCTTTTCATATTTTACATACTATATATATATATATATATATATATATATATATATATATATATATATATGTGTGTGTGTGTGTGTGTGCGTGTAGGTGAGTGTACACGTCAAAACATACCGTGAATATTTCAGTGCATGTCGTATATGAGCAGACAGTATTTTGATTACAGCAGCATTTTTCTAATATTTCAAACATATTAACTGGTCAGCAGGGGGTCCTAACCCATGGTGTTTATGTTGTTCGCATGTATTGAACACAGCTGCTCTGGGTTTTACTGGTAAGAGAAGGTTTGGGCTGGTCTTCCTATATCATCGGTGTACACCATTCAGCCTGGGTTTCTTTCTATGCAGTGTCTGAATGGAGTTTTCTGCAGGATGTAGCCACGTTGTTAGGGTTACATTGTGATGAACAGGAAATGGACTTCTGACTGCCGAATTATTGCTTGATCTTAACCCAGTATTCTCAGAACAATGATACCGGGGAAACAACGCAGTGCCAGAGAAAAACAAATAGGGCATTCATAAAATGTTATACCTGTTTGCAACCCTTTGCATTGTTATTGTAATACCTGGCATTATCCTGAAGAATCCTTAGCAAGACTACAACCATTAATAGCAAATGACTGGATTTTGAACAGATATTGCACAGTAATACTGTAGCACCCTTGTACACATATGGTATCATGTTACAACAATGCAGTATTATTATTTATTTCTTAGCAGACACCCTTAACTTACAATTGTTACAAGATATTACATTATTTTTATATACAATTACCCATTTATACAGTTGGGTTTTTACTGGAGCAATGTAGGTAAAGTACCTTGCTCAAGGGTACAGCAGCAGTGTCCCCCACCTGGGATTGAACCCACAACCCTCCGGTCAAGAGTCCAGAGCCCTAACCACTACTCCACCAGATGCCAAGATGCCAAGGTAAGTTTCCATTCTACCATCGGCAGCCTTTTCCTGTAGTTGCCGCTGTGCTACAGTCACTTCTTAGTACAGAACCATTGCCATGCAAGATCAAAGACCTTACATTAATAAGGTTAACCCTGAAAATGAATGTTGTTAAACGTGATTCACTGATAGATATTACTGGTAGAGAAGAATAAAAATGGACGAGCGATCTAGTTTTCAGCCCGATAAATGAATAGAACAACCCTGCTTTCATCTGATGCCTATCCTTTGTAACTGTTGTATAAAATGGGACATGTTTTATATGAAGGTTGGGTGGGTGTGGTGTAGTTATCCACGTGACATACTGTTCATTGAATGTAAAAAAGAAAAGGGGGTTCATAAAATGGTTTGCTTTGCAGCATTCCATTGAGTCCATGTCAGTGCTGTTGTCTGGGCTTGCTTTCAGATTCATCCTACTCCCTTTATGCTACCTTCTATTGACCAGTCATAGTGATATACAGATCCTAACCGCTACTGAATTCGGAACATCCACGCTTGAATAGCATCTGTTGTATAGAAAATAATATTTCAGCTGTTCCACTGGGGGACTGTGTAGCACTGTTGTAATGTAATAGCAATTTTAATGTTAACGGTTAGGGGGGGAAATTGTGATTCCAAGTTAAAGATTAGGTTTAGAAGCATTTGGCTCTGGACAAGTGGACACCAGTGGTATAAGGAAACAGTGCTTTAAAGGTAACCCAAAACCCCTATGCAAAATTAAACACTGGATTGGTAAGCATATTTCTGGGACAAAGGGAATGGGAATTATTCCGAAAATGGTCAATATATATTCATTTTAAAATGCATTAAAGTCAATGAAAAATCTCCCTAAGGTAGGTTCCAGGGTTTTATATGTATATATCTCTGTCTACAGTATATAGCACTGAATTGATACATACATACCTATTACTATGAAACAAAATACAGTAAACATGAAAATATATTTAAACATATTACAAACATATTCGAATATATGATCTGCTATTTTAAAGTGATCTGTTATCTTTGTTTTTTTACATAACTGAACTTCACCGTAAGATATGAAACTATGGATACTGAAGCCTCCACAACTGAATATTTTTGCTGATGCTCAGTACTGTTTTCTATACAGTATATCTCAGTTTTTAAAACTCAGATTAGTAAAAAGCTCACATTTTATCATTCTATATTTATTTAAGAAATAATTTCCACAATTCCATACAGTTGATCAGCAGTAACAGCGTATCTCTAACGTCAAATACATAACGTCGGCCAGTAAATTTGTTTTCAAACATTTAAGCCATTTCTGGCTTCATAGATGTCACCATTCTCCTTATTCGTAGTCTGATGGATTCAAAACATCAAAACTGCTTACATTCTGCACCCAGGCTGAGCACTGAGTCTCTTTTTAAAATGTACTAATAGCTTAGTAGCAAAATCAAATTATGCACATAAGTATGCTTGCATTGCAGAGGCGGCAGTAAAAACTGAAGTTAGCAACATTGATGCCAGCTCACATTTGCAAATCCACTGTCAATCTGTCATTAAACATGTTATCAAATAATGATAAGTGTGCGCTTCTTGCTTGCATTGGCATGCTTATTTCTGATGCTGATGTGCTGTAATGGGGTAAATGTGCATTAAAATCTGCCTGCTTGAATGCACACAATACATTCACTATCTGTCTTACTTTGTTTCCCCTGTGGCCCTGGCTAAGCGTTCTGCATTATGAAGTTGCTGAAAACTAGGAAAAAAACTCATTACTTTTAATAAACAGCCTTCTCTCATTTTCAAACTACTTATATATGCTGTTTGTGTAAGAAAACCTGTAAGCCCCAACTTCAATATGCCACCTTCTGCACAATGTTTGTTTTTTAAATCGGTTTACCTCTACTGTATAGGAATGCACCATATGTGCTTAGCAAGAATACATACTTGATTTCACAGTGTGAATAGAAATACTGGTGGTACTGTACATCAAAAATGGTAATGTCGGTACGGTATTTAAACTGCAAAATGATCTGGAGAATTTCCCACCAAAGGAAAATGGCCCTAATATTGAGCTGGTCTGAATAAAGGTCAACCTGCAGATTGTCGCGATAGAGAGTGGTCTGAAAGCTGGTTTTTAGAAACAGGTCCATCACAAAGAAGGGGTGTGTCTTATTTGTGACTAACTTGTTTCTTTCTCTCTTACCTTTTATGATGTCTGAGGATGAGATGTTAAATCAATGTCCTATTGTAAGTGACTCTGCATATAATGCACAGTTTCACAGCCTACCTCTGTAAAGCGCTTTGTGATGGTGGTTCACTATGAAAGGCGCTATATAAAAAAAAGAAAGATATTAAAGAGGTAAGAAGAAAGATAAGAATGTATATACAGTCAGGACTCGGATCTCCATTATCCGTTATCTGTCAGTCGCGTTTCATAATAGAATCCCTATTATACACATATATATGCAACAAATTAATGCACTTACCCGTCACGCGATTTCCGACTTTGTCACCAGTTTTCTGATATAAAGCCCATCTCTTCAATGTTACAATGTACAGCCCGCGTTTTTTTGTTTTGCTTTTTCTCGCATGCCAAATCTTTATTGTGCAGTTACACAGCGCTTCCTCCAATTCCACCTCACGAAAATGCAGCAAAACCAAAGTGAACAAGACAAGCTATGGTAAGCATTAAACTTTTTTAGATACTGTGATGCATTTCTTTTTTAAAATCTGTCATATTTGGTACACTTTTGTGCATTAAGGCCTTATCAAGCACAATATTCTGCAATTTTGAATATTGACTTTGGATACTGTTTTCATTCTGAAAACTGGTGTTGTTTGTTTAATCTTTTGCTAAATTGCAAGCCTATTACGTTTTACACAGTTCTGTGCATGGGTAGCATTTTGATTTCATTTTGATGTTGGGTCATTAATGGAATTTTACATACTGCTACAATACCTACCAGATATAAAAGTATGTACTGTACAGTCCATGTGTCCAGTTGTCTCTTTTGGCAAGGGATATTTTCAAAATCATATCGTTCTGAATTAAAACACTTCTTCTTTTGAGAATATAGTACTGTACCCAAGAAAATTAACTACAGTACATCTAAATGGAAGCCTGCTTATTTTAAAACACAGTCATTTCAGACAATGTATCTTTTTTGTGTTCCCTGAAAAAATTGACAAGGGTTGGAACAGGCCAAAATGAAATAATCATATATGCGTCAAACTCGTTTAACCGTCATTGAAGTTAACATTTTATATGGTTGGATATGTGAGTGCTGACTGTATATGAAAACATACTGAAGTTACAGCTACTCTAGGACAACGCTACATCCTCCTATGCACGCAACATGGAACATTTTATAACCTTACAAAATATGTTTTGACATTTCTGTTTTTCCAGTTTGCTTGAACAAATGGACGATTTCTCTTGTGTTGCTTTTGAACTTTAGAAAAGTTTCTTCTTTTTTTTTCAATATATTTTTAAACATAGATATCTCTTATCAGAATCAAGCTCAAATGTATTTCATGCAGTCGTTGTTGAGGAAAGATGTACCGCGACATGTAGATACCCCGGGGGCTGGATCTGTCACCCATGCATAATGAGTCCAGCAGAGACACAAGCTATACATCACCTCTCCAGACAAACTGTTTATGATTTGTATGAGTGAAGAGGAGATCTGAAAAACAAAAGTGGAGCCAAAACCGCTCTGAGCCATGCATCACCAGTATCAATTGAGATGAAATATGAACAATAAAAAAGTCTCCCCTTACTGCTTTTTATACTTTTTTTTACACTATAGTTGTTGAACATGGTATGTCTAACAGAAAACAAATAAAATGGTTTTCTATTAGACTATATATTTTAATTTGAGCTGTCTTTTCCCCCTAAAAACAATTTAGTATGCACATAATTGCTTTTCATATATTATAACTGTATATGATTCATGTATTGTACAATGTATTTACTTAAAATATCTTTCTGTGCTAGCACTATTCAGATGCACTTATGTGCTGGCAACAACAGACACTAACCAGCTCACTAACCAAGTTAATTACACTAGTTTTATCTCAATTAAACAGCCACCATAAGGGTTAAATATCTGAGTCTCTTAGTATGAAAAAAAACTGACTAGACTAGAACATAAGAACTTGAGAAAATGTACAAACAAAAGGACATTCGGTGGTGCTTGTCCGGTTAAGAACACATGACCTTAAAGACTGCAGTAGTGAATCAATTTGTCAATTATTGATACGCAAGCCTTAATTCAACATTCATTGATTGATTAATTGCCCTGGTGCCCTACTTGGAGCCTCATGTATATATTATATTACTAGTGCATGTGTTCAGTTGTATTTGAAAGGTTACATGAAGAGGCAAAATCTTTTGCTTCTTCCTTTTGAAAAAAATAAAACGTTCTTGATGCATATATTATATTACGATGTATGATGAAATGCACCTGCAGTTTCAGTTCTAATCGAAGGTTTTTGTGAAGTATGCACATTTGTGTTCTTAATGCATTGATTATTGATTATTGCCTGTCTGATTAGGAAATCGGTTATTGATTTTATAGTACCAGGTGTTTTTTGGTTTTTTTCTGTAATGAACTGAACGGCTACATGAAATTTTAAAAATATCTTTGTCAGCCTGTATCAATAAAAAATACACGCTGTAATTCATCTTCAAACACTTTCTTACTTCCCAAATTGATTCGCATTGTAGAGAGTGACACTAATGTGAATCCAGCTGCTCCCCCTCAATTTTTATTTCTTTGAAATTAAGATTGCATCCTTCAGAAGTGTGTTTTGTTTGTCAGGTCTGAGTTTTGGGTGGGGTTGGTTGGAATGCAACTGGAGCTATACGACTCCCCAGGGACCCTGAATGCTGCTGCCCGGGACACGTCCTTCCTTCAGGTTTACAGTAGACACACACCAACACCTTGAAGGCCAGGCTCAGTGTTGACTCAAATAAGAACCTTCTGTTTTTGTACACTGAATACCTTCAGCTCAATCTATATTTCGGTTAGCACTGTCTTTCTGAGGAATATTTCAGCGGTATGGGACATTATTATTATTTATTTCTTGTATACGTTCTAAAGATGTGTTATGTATGATATAAAAGGTAACATTTAAAGAAACGATTATTAAAAAAAAAAAAAAATTATATAATGTATACATCTCTGAAAGTATTGGCTGCAGTCATGGATTTACAAAGATAACATTTTCTCTAGTCTTCATAGTGTCTGAAGCAGTTAATGGTGTGAGGGTGTGCAGTTCAAAGACCCTACAGTGAAATGAGGAACCCCACAATAAATTCAGTTGATTGTAACCACACAATATGAACTTTTAAATATTTTTAAAGGTGTCAATGTTATTTTTTTCTCTGTACCATAAAAAGAATATTAGTCAGCATGTATAAAATAATAATAAAGTATGCATAAATGACAGCTTGCAGGGTTGATGTGGCCATACCTGCCTGTACGATTGTAACCATGTGGGCTCCTCTACCTTTAATCAGCTTGAAACCCTAGTTCAAGCACTTCTCTCCATGTCTGTGCCTGTTTCGCTCCTCCATCCTCCCCTCCGCCACCTCTGCAACTGCATCTCCCTCTGAGGACAGGTGAAGCTCACTTTCCAGCCGTTTAGACCAGCAGCGCTGGCATCACCTCCTGGAGGACGATTCTTATCGAGCCAGAGCTGGATCCCGGCTCATAAATACAAGACAACCAGAACACAGGCGCAATCTGTTCCCACACAACACTCTAGATCATCACACTGTACTAGAGTATTCACGCTTTACATTGTGCGACTTCTTTTGTTTCAGTCTTTGAGTAATGCGACCTGCATCATATTGTATATCTTAGCTCTTGAAGACTTGTAGCTACAGACTTTTTTTTTCCATTATCTCATCTCATAATGCTTAGGATGAATTTAATTCTTTTGAGAGCAATTCTGTGTGTCTTTGCCAGTTGTGTTGGGAAAGCTGGGACGTGTACTGTTATAAACGCCTTATCTTTTGGAAAACTGTTTGTAAAGCCCTGCCAAAAATAGTAAAGCAATGTGTAATTTGTATTGCAGACCATGTTGAATTGTAATCCCTGGAACAAGCCTGTCTCTTCTACATGATTAACAGAAATGCAAAGTATTAGTAGAGGTCAGTATGGATATGACTACGACTGCCTATTAATATAACTGTGACTCATTAATGTACACACAGCTCATTTTAATGGAAGTGGTTTCAGCTGTAATGGATCTACCATAGGGTATATTTGCAGAAATTAGCTTGTCTATTGCCAGATTCTTATTTTTTCCATGTGTATTCAATCCTTTGCATTTTTTAATGAGCGCCTCCTTTGAACAACTTCATATAATACTGATTATCTTGTTTAAAGATGGGACTCTAATTAAATATGGCTGCAAAGTAGGACAATTACCTTACAGTACAAGAGCAAAATGGCACAACGAGCAAAATTGCATGTATGAGCCCAAATAGGAATATATACTAATAGAAACAAATAAGAATATGGCAATAGACAAGTTCATTTCCACAAATATTCCCCATGGGAGTTGGAACAACTTCCATTGTAAATATTTCATTTCTGGCCATCACTAAGCACAATGCCAGTCTTATAGAATCTTGTCTTTTGCAGTGTTCCATTTACAGGGTGAAGAAAAAAAGAGAAGAAAGTGAACATAGTATATAGATGTTTATATATGTTTATATAACATATAGATGTGTATACATAGGAAGCATAATATATACACAACTCACTTTCTAATCATTTTAAATACATTCAATAGCACAGTGCTTTAAATCTATGTGCATAAAACAATGTTTTTTTTTATTGGATTGCTTGTTTCACTGCAGCTTTAGATAAACATGGATGAAAACTGAACATTTTGCTTACACTATAATGTCCATTTTGGTCTCAAAGCTTTTAAAGTGAAGAAGATTTGACGCACGCATGTCTTCAAAAATGTTTCTCTTAGTCACTGTAATGTAACGTAATTCAATCATTGGACGGGCAGAAAACTATAGATTTGAAACCCACATTGGTCATCTTTAAATGTTAAATTCCTCTACTTGTTACATAGTTTTCCAACAGACATTTTCTATAAATGATCGCTTTCTCTGCGCACTTCTGAAAATGGGCTTGAACAGTTTTGATAATCTGATAATCATGTTAAGATACATGAATACTATGCCTGGACACTGTACATAATGTAAAATGTAAAAGTGTTAGAGAAATACAATAGACTGTCGCTAATGTGAAACCCAGTAGTTCAAACTGACCTATGAGCTGAACCATCGTGATGAAATGCATGGGGATAGCAGGTGCACAAACTAAACTTCAATATCATAATTAATGTGTTAAACATTGACATGAAATGTAATAAAAGCATAAAATAAAGAATAGACCAGGTATTTGTAGTACAGTACATATTTAAGATAAACACTCTGAACAAAAAACACTAATCTGAATTCTAACTGCTTTGGACTTTGACTATAGACATCGTTGTCAATGAATTTAAGAAGCTTACAGTATTACTGCATGTCCTACCTTTAAGAGTTGTTTTCAAAGACTCTGATTAGGACTCTCATGCCAAGTGTATTGCTTATCAGGGTCTGTGAAACTGACCATGTGTTTTACAGTTATGAATGAAAAAGAGAAACACAGACCATATGTGGAACATACTTTTGTGTAAATTAGCTGTCCCAATCACGACTGCTTAATTTGTCTTATAATATATGAAAGCTGCATCTCCCAGTTGCATAACGTTTAGAGAGATGATAGTAGGTGGTTGGTTGGCAGGTGCTTCCAAACACTGAACTGTTAAAGGCACAGTCCCCAAAGTGATGGTTATAGGGGCTGTTTTGGAGAAGCCACTGCAAATTCTCTGAAGGATTTAAAACCAGTAACCACTGAGTCACGCATGCGTTTTTACCTCATTGTCTAAGCCTTTATGTAGCTACCTATCTTTCTGTTTATCTGTACTGTATAATGTCTACTTGTGTAGGTCAGTTTTGAGTTGGTTGGGCTTACAGGCCACTTGAGAGCGAATAGCCTATAGCAGATTTTAGTTTGTTGGTGTTTGCTCATTTTGAATCTGATTATCTGTCAGTCCACCTGCTCCGTCGCCTGTCACTCACTGTGACATGAATCAGCACTGACTCCAGCAGATCTCATCCATTTTTCTCAGTCTGTAACACAGTCATAGTTCAAGAACCTAAAGCAAAGAGCGATCTGCTCCATCCCTTCAAGCAGTGTCCTCAGTAATGGGCTGAACACAACGACTTCTGACAGTTTTTAAAAAACATACATATTGTTCTCTCTCCGAATAACTTGATATTTGTTAGTGCAATATTTCACATTGTTCAGATGGCACAGTATTTGTGTCAGCATGTGAGTGCATTCGCAGTGAAGAAATTTGACAATGCAGCAGGAAAATATACATTATTTTTGGAATCAAATCTATCTTTTTATTAGGATATGCAGACAGCTTGGATTTTCTAGGTTGTTTTGAACATTCAGGCTGATAATGTAGCATTTGGATGCAAATTAAGGAGAACACATGTCGTTATCAATAATGAAACACAACAGTATTTGAACTTTTGTTTAATATTATTATTAAAATATGATTTTTTCAAATCATGAATCAGTTCAGTTCACATACAGCTGAAAGTCAGTTTAAAAGGGCAATTTTCATTGCAAATTTACCAAACAATACAAAAGAATATATCAAACAATACTAATCTTCCCCTAACTCTATGTGTAGTGGCACTACAATATACACTATTGTCTGCTATGCTAGTCACATTGAATTTCCCATGTCTTTTTACTGATTATTAGCGGATCTATTTCCATGTGCCTTTTTTATTGAAGTCTTGCCACTATTCTAGAAGTGAAGCAACAACCCCACTTCTTTCCCTTATTGGTTTACCCCAGTCCCATAACACAGGACCTTTCCTTCTGTAGGGACGTTTCTTCGCTCCCCCTCCCATCCAACTCCTTTCAGGGGTTGAAGGGTGCCATCAGCTGCCTGGGATAGGAGGACATCTCCGTGAGGCTAAAAGACGAGGTTCTGGGCTTGTACTGTCATCCCCTTAAATACATATTCTAACTCCTAACCAGGGCCGCATTAAGGTTATGAGGGGCCTAAATATGTTTTACATATTGCAAAAAAAAAAAAAAATGAAGTCATCATGTATCATGAACTGAAAACTGAAATTATCTCAATTAATACTCACTCCACAGCTTAATAAGGGAAGCTTTTGAGACTGTAAAGTGTAAAAAGTTGACAGGGTGTTAATGAAAAGAACAATGACAGGTACATTATTTAAACAGTTGTAGCAACACGTGAGGACGTATAACGCTGTACTTACTCTTTGAAATGCAATGTATTGTAATACACACTGCAGTATTTTGAAAGGATGGGGTATGAAGGAATGCTGTGACATAAATGAGAAGGATGGGAGGTAGAGACACAGCAGCCAAATGAAAACCCTGAAAGGAATGTGGCTCCTTTGTTAACTGCGATGTGAAGCTTTTTAATAGTGAACCATTTTTCACAGAGGCCGTTAGCAGCTTTTCTTCATAATGAATTACATTAAAAAAAAACAAAAGAAGAAAAAAAAAACAATGTAAAACGACATTCTCTGCATGCAATCCATTTACAGAGGCAGCGATATTATACAAAAAAACATGGGTGGTGGAATCAATGCAGTATTTTATCATCTATCTCTATCTAATTGTTTAAAAAGAAAGATTATATGTCATAGAATGACCTAGGGCTACGTGTAGTGGAGATCTATCATTGTAGAGAGTCAGTGCCCTTTCCTTTGTAAATCATGTATCACATGGCTGTAAGTTCATTCTTAGGCCACAGAATACATTTAGGACTTGAACTTGGGTCTCTGTTTCTCTCATTTGATTGAGTGCTTGCAGCAGGAGCGGTCGTATAAGTATATTATTGTGTAAAGTGCATTTTTGCTGTGTTTTTTTTTTGCATATCCAGGCAAAGGTTCAAATAAGTTTGTTAAATGATATTAACATCCTGGTTAAAATACAGTTCATGGCTCAATAAAGGAAAGCAAAAGTTTGTCATCTTGTTTATTTGGATCTTGGTGATCTATAGAACAGATCTGAAGTCGACAATTAGTAAGAATCATGCAGCTTTAACCATTTCAAATGTTATTAGTCTTCCCATTGTGAGTGCCTAAAAGCACTGCTTTTTCAATACAAATTGAATTTTAGTGTTATATACTATATGGCATCTGTCACTGTGACCCATATGAGGGCCCTTATTTAAATACCCTGTAAATCATTGATGCCCACACAAACTGGGACAAAGCCAGAGGTTTTCAAACTGTGGTTTGATTCATAGTGTGCAGAAATTGCTTCATCTGAGCTCTTTGAAGGCAGCTTTTTCTGTTTTACAGAATTCTGAGCTGTGGGTGTCAAAGTACTGTATATGGTTCAAAAGAATCATGGATTGACCCTTATAAAACTTCACTGTTGTACACCACAGCAAAAAATGATACATTTTAGTGAAGTGTGGAGTGTTTTTATGTACATGCAGTATATTTATACTGTATGTTGTTTTACTAATAGTTATCAACTGCCAGGCATTTATTTTTCTATATCTCTTTTGTTTATGGAACAATATTGTTCTCTCCACTACATAACAAAGTGTTTTGGCAAAAGTTTAAAAGGTAAATTAGTGTTATAATAGCACTAAAGTGGATTTACTACAGTGTGAGTAAGAAGCCTGGCCCCTGCAGGGCGATGGAGGTAATGCACTTAAGGTTAAAGCATCTTCAGTGACTGCCAGCACAACCACTTTGTACAGTGGTTAGAATGCCGGCTTGGGAAGCACTGGATACTGAGATTACCTTGCCCTGTCGATCAATCCTGCGGAGGAAACACTCTAGTATTGTACCATATTGTATTACACTGTAGGAACCCACGGTCATTTTCAAGTGTGTTATTGTTCTGTAAGAGAGCATAGGAAAGAATGTTGCATAGGCTGCACAAGATTATACAGCACTTTCAAACATGCTGTTCAAGTTTAAAATGTGTACATGGAAAGGCATAGTAAAACATGAGAAGTTATGCTGCCTGAGACTATACAATGCTCTAGATAAAACCCCTTATAGAATATTGTTTCCAAGGGTCCCTCACATTCAGAGCGGATAAAAAGCAGGGCTGATCTCTGTTCTCCGGGATCGGTAGCCCGCCCACCTCTGCTCTGGATTGCTTGGTGTAAAAGCGATTCTTTAGGCTTGTGAGACTGGAGGACGCTCTCATGCCCTCAGAACGCCTGTGCTGTGTGGGGACTCGCTTCGGTGAAAAGAAAAAAACATAATTAGACAAATTGGGGGAAAATAAATAAAAATAATAATTGGCCACTCTAAATTAAATTAAAATAATCATTTAAAAAAAAGAATACTGTTTCCAGTTTTGGACACCTCTCTACAAAAAATACATGATTGGCCTTGAAAAAGTACAGAGTAGGGCAACTGAGGTTTTGATTTCATTGATGTATACAATCTTGAAATTGTACAGATGAAGTTAACTAAGATCACGACTTCAAATTAGGCAGGCCAGGAAGGGACAGGACTTGATGAGCTGAACAGACTAATTCTGTTCTCAAACTTTTATCATACACTCCAAGCCTCCTGTAGACATTTCTGATCGCATTTCACTATCGGTTTTATACTAATTTTTTAACCTTGGAATGTGCAAGTAGAGAAACAACCTCTGCCGGTCTGCCGGCTAAACCAGGAAGGGACTGGTGATTTCGCACCACCAGGACACAAACCTGCGCTTCCCTGACTGTATAACTCACCCTGCTCACCATAAAGCCATGCTTTTACCATGTGAGCCAATCGGGGACATTCTATCTGAGTGTTCCGCAGTCATCTATCGTGTGGTAGTGCCCTGGAATGGAACTTCTTAAATGGTGCATGAAAGTTCTGAGGTTTTTAATATCCATTAAGGATAAAGATGATACAGAATCAAATACATTTTACTTGCATCAGCTCTGAACAACCCATGTGGAGAATGCTACAGTGGGTCAGGGACTCTGGGATCACATTTGTAAATCATATATTTATTCTTTAATGGAATAGCAAACAAAAAAAACGCACTATAGATCTGTAAAGTATTTTTTTTTCTGTTACCCCAGTACTCAGTGCTAATAGAATGTTATAAATTAAGTGTTAGGTTTCAGAGGTTTATGTTGTTAATCTTACCCAACATGAGCTTTCTCTTTGGGGATTTCGTTTGCTTTTGTTCTCATTTTCCAAAATGTTTGCTGAGTATGTTAAGATTTTTCTCCCTGAGTTTCACATCCCAAACTCCATTAGGTTTCAGAAAATATTCAGTCTTTCTGTAACTCTTGGCACTTTTTGTTTCCTAGGAAAATTCCAATAGTCATTTATTTCAGGCCTACAAAAATGATGATTGTGTAGAACACACAGTCTGTCTCAGAGACTCTTTTTTTTCAGTGTATTAGGGCATTGAGTCATATTTATTCTCAAGTGCAATGCACTCATTTGTACAGTCCTTATAGTGTGAGTTTGCAGTTACACACACCAGGTCTGCTAAATAAGATGCAGAGATTGCAGAAAAAATATTTTTTGTTCTATTCATTATTACTCAAAACAAGATATTGTGGAGATTATGGGTCATGCTAAAAAAAAAAAAAAACACACATTAGTGGCCTACGAGTTTACTGTGTTATGTCATAGTAAACCGTGTGTTCCAATTTTAATGTTCTTTTAAACCAGACAGGAGAGGTTTCAAGTTAAAACCTTTTAAGAGTGTAAGAAAACACACATAACTAACATGTAAAGGTAGTAAAAAAAAAGGTACAGTTTATTGTAATAATAGAATTCAAACAGAGCAGCTAACTCCGGTCTCAGTAGGATGTGCAGAGCATCATCCGCTAAAGCACAAGACATGCGCAGCACTTGAAATACAAACAATGTCCATATATGGTTATTAATAAATAGTTTAATTAATTTCTACATACATGGCTCTCAGAAAGATGTTATTAAACAGATACTATGCAGATAAAAGCAGATGATATACTGTGAGAATGGAAGACAGGATCCAGTTGTTTTCATCCTTGCACGATACGTTTCCGCTGGTATTATGTCGATGAAATTCTGTCTCTGCTTATCTCATGCCTTTGACAGTAAACCCAGAAATCGACATTGTCAAAACTGCACTCACTCCTGACACACACAAGAGTAAGAAAAGATACAAAAAATTGATACAAAAATCCTACACTTATGAGTTTTATATAAACCCTTTATAATGCAGTATACACTTTAATAAAGATTATAAAATAATCTTACAGTCCCCCCTGAACACTTCCAACTAATACCAGATCTTACCCGTCTTCAGAATATAACCTACAGTCTACCTGTTGTGATCATGCATATATCTGTCCTCTTCTCAGTATCGCCATAACTTTGTAATATCCTTGAATTAAGCATTTCAGATAGCAAAACATTATTCATAATACACACAGTAGAGTAAGCAAACACAGTGCTACAGATCCTTTAAACAAACAGTCCCAATATGTGTTAGCATAATTAACCTCCATGGTCTCCCCATCGTTTACATAAATTCAAATTTGTTCTTCCAACACTCCCTCCTTTCTCACCACCTCAATCAAAGCCTTATGAATATTACCCTGTTAATTTAAGTTTTATCATTTCAGTTGCAGGTAAACAGCGACCTAGAACAGAGATGGCAGAGTCATCAGTTGCATTAATCTTAATTTTAATTAGTATGTATGGTAATGGAGTATTCCCAGTCATGAAAACGTTGGGTTTGTTAGTGTACATTTTAACCTATTTCCCCCAGTATATCTGTGATTAGTAGTCACACAATAACTGTTTAGTCCCTGATAGGCCGCCTGTAACACATCTCCTTTCCCGGTATTCTGGGCTTCAATTAGATATTTACCCATTTTATTTTCAGTGTCCCACTGACAGGTACTGACAGGTACCTATTATTCTATCACCTGGCAGGTACTGACAGGTACCTATTATTCTATCACCTGGCGCATGATTATTCCCACTGACTGATGGCATCCTTCGTTATTGGATATCCATAACCACTTCATGCCAGAACTTCTCATTCTCTAAAGATGTACATATACCCCCAACTACCTTAATTACTCCGAAACGTGCTCTTGCCAATCTGTCATTTTTCGCACTGTGGATCCACAGCGAGGCCACCAGACCTATAGTGCAGTAGGACAACACAGCTCTGATGGCTCCACTGCAGAACTGTAGGCGCCCTATCGGCCACAAGAGTCGCTGGTGCACGGTGAACCATGGATTCCCCTGCCGACCTAAGCCCTCCCTACCCGGGCGGTGCTCGACCAGTTGTGCACCGCCCCCTAGGAACCCTGGATTCGAACCTGCAATCTCCAGGCTATAGGGCGCATCTTGCACTCCACGCAGAGCACCTTTACTGGATGCGCCACTCGGGAGCCCCAGGCCAGTTCTCACTTCTATGAGAAGCAATACCCCCATGTTCACCTCCAGCAATGATGGAATCATCTCCTGTAAAACAAGCACAGTCAGGATGCATCTAAAAGAAGGTAATAAATTAGTTCCAAAAAGTTAGTTTTGTACTGTCCCTTTTTTTTCTTCTTGTCCAACAAACTCACTGCAACCAACAGGCTCATTCTCAACCTTGAGGTCTTTTTTTCCTCTCATCACCCATTGCTTGCAATATAGTTACCTTATCTCTCTTTTGACAAGACATCCAGAAAGTAAAAAAAAAAAAAACGAATCTAAAAGCTATCCCTTTTTTTCATACAATGTAGAAAGGTGCATGTGTTAATTGTTTGCCCCTTTAGCTGGTCAATGTGGAATCATTTGTCACGCTGTTTTTTCCTTTCTTTTCCATTGTCAGTTTGTACAAACTATTAGCACAGATGTCTACCACATCATAGGGTCCTTTCCAGTTTGCTGTTCAGGGGCATCTATGGTCGCAGTTTCTAACCATTACAGAGTCTCCAATCTGAAACTGTCTCTCTTTAACCGACTTATTGTAATACATGTGGTTACACTGTTGTGTTATGCCAATCTGTCTTGCAGCCTGCTGTATCATTCTCCTTAACTCTAATTTATGCCAAACGTTTCCATCTCTCCACCATTGGCCTAGATCTCTCCAGGAGAGCACATTCTGGTAATCTCATTTTTCTGCCTGTCATGAGCTCATACGGGCTGAATCCCGTTCCCTTGTGTACAATCATGTTTGTGATTGTACACAAATCATGAAGATCCCTAGTGGATGGCTCAAAAACTCCCACTAGTTTTTTTAATGCCTCTATTTCACTGGCTGAGAGTGGGGAGTCAACTACAGTCACAACCTCGGCCCCCTCTGGGTCTGCCAATCTTACAAACAATTGGGGCCATGGGTGCAGTTGCTCCCTTCCCACCATTGTCATGATACTCCCATTCCTCTTCAGGCAAGTTAGGCTCCACACTGTCCTCGTCACTATCCTTGTCCGCCTCTGAATCCAACACAAACGGCATATCTAGCCCCACTGAGGCCACATGCCCCTGTAACTAAGAAAACACACACCACTAACGTGCACTCTTGTAAAATAATCTTACAAGAGTGCTTTGCTTAAAAACAGGCCCTGTTAGCATGTCCCAAACTTGTTTGGTAGGTAATCCCCTCAAACTGAAACTCATCCTTTAAACTGTTCCTAACGGATTGCCTCATTCCCACATTTCTTTAAAAAAAGTGTCAGCCCTGCATTCCTCAATCTACAGCTCCCTAAATTACTACTATTGACAATTCAGTCAGCGTGCAGTCAAGCAATACCTAGGACTTACTTACTTGTCTGAGCGCCTGATGTTAACTGAGGGTCTGCAATAGTAAGCTCTCAGGAGATCCTGGTTCCCAGCAGTTGATGTTGAGCTGGCTGGTGTTCCCATGTTCTGTCTGCAGGTGTGTTCAGGAATGACTCTGGATGATATCTATGGTGCGGTGCCTCCACCTGGATAACACTGTACACACTGAACTGATGAGCCGAAATGTGTGTCTCCCAGGAAAATATCATATATCTGACCCACACTCTCAGCAGCAGTTAGATAACAGTATAATATGACACTTAAAAACACACATACCTGATATGGAGCAAAAGGTTTTTTTATTTTACCTGGGGAAATGGTAATAAATAATCTATTTAGATATTGTTTTATTTATCAAATTTAGTAACTCATGGAAAGCAAATGTAATGAATAAAATCAATTAAGCCTTAAGAATGTAACCGTACCAATTATATGAGTCATTTCTTAAAATCAGCCCAAATCAAATATAACACTTTGATAATATAACGTAAAAGCTAAAAAATTATTTTCTTAACACAGCTATAATAGTGAAGTAGTGTTATTCTTAATACCTGTTCACAGTATCTATAGATTAAACAAAAATATATATGCATTTGTATACCAGTAATATTCAAATACAAACAAGTAAATCACAGTACATTTATTTTTTTCTATTATCCTGATGTTTATATAGCTCTTGGATAATCTTGTTGGGGTCCATACTTTCCTTATGTTTATTTTCGTAGGTGCACATTAAAGATTTCATTTTGAACAGGTTATAATGTAACAAGCCCCATAACTCTTCCTTGGATATTTGTACTCCAGAAATACGAACAAGCAAACGAGTTGTAAATTGTTGTAAAAAAAGTTGTAAAGGTGATGAGCCAAATGTTGTTAGTTGAAATTTCCCTTTTTAACTCATGGTCTTGCTTTCACCCACCTTGTTGCTTTCTTTCACAGTCTAGAGGGGGGACTTTTAACTAAACTTTTAATAAATTAGATTAAATTAAGTATCAAATATAAACAAGCTTGCCACACTTTTTTTTTTTTTACTGCTTGTAGTTTTTCTTCACAGATGCTGTTGACACAGGAGCAGGCAATGACAATGGCAGCAGTGTGGAGTAGTGGTTAGGGCTCTGGACTCTTGACCGGGGGGTTGTGGGTTCAATCCCAGGTGGGGGACACTGCTGCTGTACCCTTGAGCAAGGTACTTTACCTAGATTGCTCCAGTAAAAACCCAACTGTATAAATGGGTAATGGTATGTAAAAATAATGTGTAAAAAAATAATGTAATTGTATGTAAAAATAATTTGATATCTTGTAACAATTGTAAGTCGCCCTGGATAAGGGTGTCTGCTAAGAAAGAAATAATAATAATTTGCACAGGTAGGATACAGAGAAACTTTAGTCAGGTTGTGTTGTAGCACAAACAGAAAATATTTAGAGCAGCAGGAGTTGTATTGAATACAGATGACTTTAAACACATATTTTCCTTCTTTTTTTATATAAACACATGGGTAATTTTCTTGAAACAAGGGCACTCATAGCAGCATAGGTTCTCCCATGTTCCACCCTCAAAAAAAAAAAAAAAAAAAAAACCTGATTTCCTGATTGGTACAGTCTCCCGTGTGTTGACTGACACACTAGGGCAGAGTTCAACACACAATAAGGCACTGTGGCAAAGTGGTGATTAGTGCGCAGGTGTAGAGCAGGTGCAGTGCAGTAATCCAACAATGAAAGACAGACAAAGTATGGGTGAAATGGTTTCTGTTTTATTTTGTAAATCCAAATGGTCTGATGACCAAACAGTAAACAAAAGGAGGGCTGGCAATACACAGCGATGCGTATTGCGCAGTGGATAATTGTGGGTTGCAGTCCCTTAAAAAATAACAATAATCCAGAACATACACACAAAACACAAGCACGGTCACAAGCACAAAGTGAGTGCTGTAGCGCTCGTGGTGAAGTACAAGTTATCCGTGATACAATGTGCAGTGTTGTCCGGTTTTAGTGTTGGCCTTAAGCGACAGCTCCGGATCGTGTTAGCCGTCTAATCTAATAACAAACCAACAGTTCTATTAAAGATGAGACAGACAAAACAAACAAAACACTCAGGGTACTTTGCTCTATACAGGTCCTTTCAGTTTAGCGTAACCATCACAAGGAACAGATCACTTCACTACGTCCCCTTTATATACCGTCAACCATGACCCCTTGGTTAACGAGCGCACCCGCTCCTCCAGTCCACGGAAATGTAATTTTTTAGGAGCACCAGAGAATTTTTAGGAGCATACGCTCCCAAAACAGGGGCACTGTAGAGCCCTGGGTGTTCTGCTCCTCAACATCGTACTGGAGTTAAGTGGGTTCGACAAGTTCACGTAGCTAACCATCTCTCTGAAGACTTTTAACCAGCCTTAGCATACCCTGCTAGGATACAGTGGGAGCCTCTAGCTGCTTCAGGAAGAAAAAAAAAGAGAAAGGCTTTTGAAAGCCTTAAAGGCTTAAACTACCGTAATACAAAAAGTCCAATCAGACTTGCAATCCCTGATGTTAATGAAGGTGTCACACGTTGTATAAAGAAAGTTGTGCCTGGCAATCTTCCATTTTTCGGATGCCTACCCCCGGTGACATTTCATCTCACATTCAAAGAGTGCCTACCCTTAATGAAATGCATAATTAACATATTCTAATTGTACTGAGCGCCGTGATGATTCTGACAGAACTCACTTTCCATGTCTAATTCAATGCTAATTTAATCTGTTCTTTTCCCGTCGACATGACCTTTCTTGATTGAGTTTCACCGAGAAGAATTTTTTGATGGATTGATTTATCAGCTCCGCAAATACAACAAAGGCTCCTGGTTTTTATGACAAAACAAAATAAATAAATAAATAAAAGGGAATTTTTTTTTAAAAAACTCCAAAGAATTTTAGTTTCCAGATTTTTTTTTGCTTTTTATGCTGCATCTAATTCCAATGTTATTCAAAACCCCCGTTGCTGCTCATAAAACACAAACCCTTTTCTGACGGGCTGGCTCCTCAGAAGTGTCACCTGCCTTCACTCACAGAATTTGACTAAGCCTTTTTTCAGATGGCTTACCTTGAATGCTGGGGGATCAATAGGTGCACTACAAAGATTAACCGATTTTAAAAGCTTCGAGTCTAGATAAGAGCTTGCTTGCTTTATATTCATAAAGGAAGCTTTAATCGGCACACTCACAGTAGTGTAGAGCACTGTACTGTTGCAGTCAGGCTGTAAGATCGATATCTTATCTACTTTTATGGGGGCATTTGGAGCTTGTGTAAATATACTGTAAGCAATATTATGGTGGTGCCATAAAAGTCTTCATAACTATGTGATCTAGGCAGACATGCAGTTGATAGTATACAAGGGTATACAGAATGTTTTTATTTTTGGAGGCCAGCATGTGCCCACTTTTCACCAGCTGAGGACCCTGGTATATGTATGGCTGCACTCAGGGCAGTGTGTTGCCATGGTGCGCCTATCACTGCACCATACTCCCACGCAAAGGAAAATTGAACACCAGTTGTCGATTGTCGAATAAGGGAATCTGAATCCAGCGAAGGGATAGAAGAACATGAAGACGCCCTGACAAGTGATGCGGTAATGGGCGATGACACACACTTCCACTGCCCTGTCGCATATAGGGCCTTAATCACAGCTTGAACTCATTAAAGTCCGTTTTTATGTTTATTGTTTTCCAGCTCCTTTTAGATGTTTATACTTTCATGATTACTACAGAGACACCACATATATTGTTAATATAACAACTGGTTTCACTAGAACTAAGGCCGATAAAATATCAATATGTACATTTCCTCAGCTCTGATGTTAATCAATGAAATCCTAGCCAAACTAACAAAAACCCTCAGACTCATTTTTGCTCGACAAGGAAAATTTTTAAAAAGCTTCTTATGACATGAACCATGTTATATACCGTGGAAGGCCAGGATGCTACCCCCGGTGCCTTTCTAGAAGCAATAACAAAACTGAAAACTAAAACCTAAAGGTACGGTCAAAAACCCTTTCAGTTTCCATGCTGTAGATAGTCCTGGAGTCACAGATGATTCGATAACATACAATGTATTTACTGTATGAGGGGATATACCTTTAAATACACTGTTAATTGTTAACAGTTCAAAAACAAATGAAGCAAGATGAGTTTTGTTTTAGTTTTTTGCTTAGGAAGCTCTAAACCATCTAAAGATATTTAAAAAAAAAACAACCTCACAGTCCAATCAAAGGGAAGCTAAATAAATCGAAAAACAAATGAACATTTTAAATCAAAAGAGATCTTGTCAATGGCTCCCTTGGTGAGCTTCTGTTAATTTTTTTTCAGTCGGCTCTGTAAAAAAAAAATAAAGAAAAAAAGAAAACCGTCAGTCATATGAGAGACTGGGATTATGCGAGGCACAGAGCCGTAATTGAACAGCTCCAGACCTTCCCTCATTTACATTTCTTCCCCCCGGTTTGATTGGCAGCTGTACATGAAATGCCACATCAGTTGAAAGTATGTTGTGAGCTGGCACTAACAATCCCGTGGCTCCGGGGAGACCTGCCATATTGTAATTTGGTTATCAGGCATGAAGGAAATAATTCTGAGTGCCAGGAATGTGAGGTAGAATAAATGCTTCATTGCTGCAGGTTGCCGGAGGTGACAGTTCTGATTTAGTGTATGAGAACGTCCTGCTGCCTTTAGGATTGGGGGCTCTTTTCACTGTACTGTCGCTCAGAGTCTCTTTAGGATTGGGGGCTCTTTTCACTGTACTGTCGCTCAGAGTCTCTTTAGGATTGGGGGCTCGTTTCACTGTACTGTCGCTCAGAGTCTCTTTAGGATTGGGGGCTCTTTTCACTGTACTGTCGCTCAGAGTCTCTTTAGGATTGGGGGCTCGTTTCACTGTACTGTCGCTCAGAGTCTCTTTAGGATTGGGGGCTCTTTTCACTGTACTGTCGCTCAGAGTCTCTTTAGGATTGGGGGCTCTTTTCACTGTACTGTAGCTCAGAGTCTCTTTAGGATTGGGGGCTCTTTTCACTGTACTGTAGCTCAGAGTCTCTTTAGGATTGGGGGCTCTTTTCACTGTACTGTTGCTCAGAGTCTTTTTAGAATTGGGGGCTCTTTTCACTGTACTGTCGCTCAGAGTCTCTTTAGGATTGGGTGCTCTTTTCACTGTACTGTAGCTCAGAGTCTCTTTAGGATTGGGGGCTCTTTTCTCTGTACTGTCGCTCAGAGTCTCTTTAGGATTGGGGGCTCTTTTCACTGTACTGTAGCTCAGAGTCTCTTTAGGATTGGGGGCTCTTTTCTTTGTACTGTAGTTCAGAGTATCTTAATGACTCCATTATAGAAGAAGTTCGTTCCTCGTTCCTGCTCAGTGACAGAAGTGTATACTCATAATGCTGTGTATAATAAACCAACAGACCCCAGATCAGGTTTACTACTGTGTGAAAAACATGGTCAGGGTAGCAGATGCATTGTTAGGGAGTAATACAATATTGTAAAAGACAGGAATAGTAATTCAGTTGGCTTAGTAATAAATGTGAGTAGGTGGCTAGGTGGCACAGCAGGTTCATTTGCAAGCTTCTTGAGTGCCTAGGGTTGAATCCGACTTGGGTCACAGGTGAAATTAGTTTGGTAGATTCATATTCCTATTCATCAAAGAGTTGATTGCACGCCAGACACAATGTGCTCGTACATTCAGTGCAAAGATGACCAATGTAGGCAACACAACAATTGCACAAAGTCAGGGGTCTCCTTACAGTAAATATCCTAGCTGCATTTTTAACAACAATTTTTATACCACAATCAACGGGTCACAAAGAAATGGATCTGATATGACCCTAAGAATATTGACACCATAATTTAAATTGATCCCTGTCCATAGATAGATAGATAGATAGATAGATAGATAGATAGATAGATAGATAGATGTATAGATGGATAGATGCCTGTGACAGGGCAGAAGCCTTGCCAGTGTAAATAGTATGTTGTGTGTAAATAAAGGGTAATTATTTTGAATGTGGAATGTGGCTGGGTCTTGACTGAATAATTGATCATCAATCAGGTCCCAGCCACATGGTATATAAGGGAAGCTTAATCCTTTGTTTAGTTGCAGGAATCTGGAGAACCTTCAGTGAAGGCTGACGCTCCATGTTGTGGATTTTTGAAAGTCTTCCAGTTCATTTTATACTTGCCTCCTGCATTTTTGCAGCCAGTATGCAATTCTTTATGGTAGTTAATATAAAATATAATTTTGTCGTATGTCTGCCCAATCAGAGTCGATCCAAATCACTTTGAATTAACCTTAACATGTTCTCTGTGTCCACTGCTCACACCAGTGTTGTGTGATCTACAAATTTAGCAAGCAGTTAGATTGTGTTTCCATCCAGAACAGTGATAAAGGAAAATAAGTCCACCAACACAAGTAGTAAGCAAAATCAACATTTTGTTTATGGATGAGAATACACGTACAAAAACTGAAATTGATTAAATAAAAATAAATGCTTTTAGATATGCTGATTTCCTTCTTTTGAAGTAATTGTTACTATGATTTTAAAAAGATTTTTGCATGGTACTATATTATATGTAGTGTTGATCCTCTCTTATGGTATAAGAATGTCTTGTGTAAGCGGTTCTGTCACGAAAGTTCTGTCACGAAACTAAACTACGCCTATGGCAAAATAAGATATACTGGCATTTTGATTGGCTGAGAGGGCATTAAGTGTTATAATTGTAAAAATGAGTAAAATAATTTGACAGTAGAGTAATATATATTGCAGTATTTCAAATGGCTTTTTGCTACACAATTTACTCAGTTTATGAATAATTTTAAGAAATTTACTTTTATAAGACATGTGGTATTAATACTGAGCGTTATACTTGGATTCTCAGTGCAATACTGTAGTTTATGTGTTGCTGGACTGTAAACAAGCCTCCTTTTTTAACTCTCATGAGCACTGGTGATGATGCAGGCTGACTGGTAAGAGCTGCTGTTTTTGCACTGAGGGATATTGTTGCAACACATTTAGAAGGCTCTGTGGAAGAGCAATGGTCCAGCACATTGTAAATGCTTGTGGATTCAGCACAGATAGGGTTAAACAGTAAATCTGTACCCAGCCAATTAGAACTGGTCTCCCATTAAAACCAACACATGCAAGGTTGGCCTGCCCAATTGGAGGGGAAGTTAAAAAGATGGAATCTTCTGTGATTTTAACCCTATCCCTGCCGATCCCACAGATATTAACACATTTTCACAATATATAGGGTCTCTGCACTGCCAGTCTCATTGTAGTGAAGCTGCGTAAAGCATCACAGTCATTTGTCCACATATATACAGTAGTGTGCAAATGCTTTATCATTTATATCCTACCTACCTGCACGAAAACCTCTGGGTCTATGAATTTCAATTTACGGTCAGTAATCCGTGATATAGAACATTTTATAAATAGTATTGCTGCCTAAAATGCTGATGTGGCTGCTACGCATAGCCAATGCACAGTGGAGACAAAAACATCACTGCGTTACTGTCTCACACTAGCGGCAAGGTGAAAAGCAAATATGGTCGGAGGGTACACAGACACAAATTCATTTGAAGGCTAAAATATGAAAGATAGGAGCCCTTATCAAAGTACCAGCATTATGTCATCAATGACGGGCAGTGATGATTTTAAAAACAGTCATGTCTCATTTATAATTGAACAATTACTCTTTTTTTTCTGGGCTCGGGCCAGTCTCTCCTAGTGGAGCGAGTAGAAACACTGTGCATTATATTTTAGCTGATATTTCCCCACAGTGATACAGTGTATAGATGCACTGTGGACCATTACATAGTACTGGCCTAGAAAGAAGGGATTTGAAAGTTCTGTTTTAGTGTGCTAAGAGATTCCACATGGTCTATTCCCCAACGTATCAAGCAAGTCTATTATTTTAAGTAATTTTTGTCTTTTAAAGTACTTCATATAAAATTGATAAGGAAATCCATTACAAGGCATAGTACTGTTTAATAAAATAGTATAGTTACTTCAAATGATGGAATCCAATTCCCTTAGATACAAGCTTTAGCAGATTTACTCCCGGTATTGCATTGCAAGTAGAATTGCTTCAATCGCACCCCCATTTGCATTGGAGACCATTTAAATCTACTGTACAATGTACCGAGAATATGCATGCTATATGTAAGGCATGTATGGATAACAGTGGCGGCTGGTGCCCCAAAAATATGGAGAGGCATTAAAAAAGGCAGGACGCTGCAGCAGTAGAATCGTATTATTGTATTCTGACTGACAACACTTTTCATATCTTAACATTTTACCCCAGTTTGGCTGCTAAACACATTTTCTCCACTAGCCAGCAGAGAAAATAAAACACTAACCCATCACAGTTTATTCTAATAAACGCTACTGTTACACACTGGCAGCATATGTTTAAGAATGCACTGTATACAACATTGATAGAGCATTTAGAGTTCAAGACCACGTCACAGGTGCAATTTGTCAAATTTCCATGGGGGGGGTGGGGAGGGGATTGGGTGGGCACTAATATGCTAACATCTTCAGATTTTATTGTCGTTTAACATGCTTTATTATTATTATTATTATTATTATTATTATTATTATTATTATTATTATTATTATCGATCTAAAAGGCAATAACGTACTTATAATGCTACAAACAACATTTGCCAAACTAAAAATGGAGAGACGGTGTACAGTACGTAGTGTGGTCCAGTGGTTAAAGTCCAGGGCTTGTAACTAGAAGGTTACCTGTTCAAATCCCACCCTGCCACTGACTGACTCACTGTGTGACCCTGAGCAAGTCACTTAACCTCCTTGTCACTATTGTAAGTGACTCTGCATATAATGCACAGTTCACAGTCTAACTCTGCAAAGCGCTTTGTGATGGTGGTCCACTATATAAAGATATTATTATTATTATACAGAATTGCATACTATATGCAAAATGTTTGAATATCATCTGCCGTGGATGAAAATTGAAAGAGCAAAGCTTGTTATACAAAAAGCAGAGCCAGGGACACATCCTCGTCAAATCGCAACCCGCTAACATATTTTCCAAATAAAGTTGTTAAGGCAGGAGACAGGCAGACAAAAATCAAGCACATCCTAGTGATTTAATGAATGACCAACAAAATAACTAGACCGTTCTGTACCGAGTGGTGGCTGGTGATTTGTAACTCTAAGTCACAAGAGGCACAATTACAAACCCGTTGTTTCATCTAATCAATCTGCCATGCAAAAAACTGCTTCATTAATGTCTTTATTGATATCTTTTAGCACAGCAAAAGAAATTGTTGAAATCCTAGTAAATACGGTTCCTTATTTCCATGTGAGCAGCAAGTGTCATATCAATTTTGTCTTGTATTGTAGATTATATTTTGTTTATATATTTTAATTATAATATTGTTTTAGTTTTATTGAACATTATTATACTGTAATGCTACACAACAATATATATGTTTTTTTTTTTCATTTTTCATTTTGAGGAGGCATTGCCTCCCTTGCCTCCTCTAAGGAGTCTCCACTGATGTATAATGTATTTGCAACACTATTTAATGAAGCAGCTTTTAGTGACAGTGTTTTTTCATGCTTGTCTATCAAATACAGTGATCTTCATATATAAATGTGTGATCAATATTATGTAACTGCATGGTTCAGGCAGCACTCTGATTGGCTAGTCACATTCTAGAAGGGGTAGATAAATGTCTGGGAGACCCCACTGAGTAAAGTTCCATGAATGTATTCAAACTGAATTTAAAACTATGTTTCTACTGTACCCCTACTGATATCCTATGGATGATTATTATTATTATTATTATTATTATTATTATTATTATTATTATTATTATTATTATTATTATTATTATTATTATTATTATTATTATTATTATTATTATTATTATTATTATTATTATTATTATTATTATTATTATTATTATTATTATTATTATTATTTAAGTAGGCTGTGTGGTCCAGTGGTTAAAGAAAAGGGCTTGTAACCAGAAGGTCCCCGGTTCAAATCCCGGCTCAGCCACTGACTCATTGTGTGACCCTGAGCAAGTCACTTAACCTCCTTGTGCTCTGTCTTTCGGATGAGACGTAATTGTAAGTGACTCTGCAGCTGATGCATAGTTCACACACCCGAGTCTCTGTAAGTCGCCTTGGATAAAGGCGTCTGCTAAATAAACAAATAATAATAATAAAAGTAAATATTTAACCACAAAGAGAATATTAATACGAACTAAATGGTTGTCACTCATTTAGGATTCCAAAATAAATGTATATAATACAATTACAGCATTTCTCTTTTCCCAAAATATTTTAAAGACTAACAAGCAGCAGATTCAAGGCATCTCGTTAACCATTGTCTATCGGCGACCTCCCAGAGGTATTAAAGGTGAGGCTAATAATCAAATTAGTCTCACCCTCTAACCTTTAGCCTCGCATTGAACGTGCAAAAAGCCCTTGTCCGATGCTGACTTGAGACGAGCTGAAAAGATCTTCATCAGCTAGGCTTGTAACTTAGCTCAGCTGAAATGTAAACTTACGCTTTAAAAATAAAACAGCACTCCCAGCCTCTGTGGTATTTATTCTGTGTGCCTTATATCATTTCTATAATTATAGAAATACTATCAATGATATCATTTATAGCACATTATTTTGTTAAAACAAATACATTGACAGTTTAGTACACTGACACTAGAGTTACTTTGTTGACTGTCACATTGATTGCTTTTCCTCACTTATATCAGCTGTGTGATATATACAGCTAAATAATATAAGTGCACACAATACAGCATTATAGAATTACATAACGGCAGATATCTAAATCACAGGCTAATATTCATTTTGACTTTTCTCTTTCATCGCAGCTAGGTTTTACATAACAGTGATGTGTATTGCTTTTGAAGACTGCTAAGCTTGTGAATGCTCTGGCATCTCCAGGGAGTGGGCCGTGTAACTGTGTAAAGCATTATTTGCATGCATAAAAAAGGCTTTTCCACAGCTATTTAGGGAGACAAGGTCCCCTTATATTTCCGATAATTCTCTTATTCTGACTGTCAGGTTAAATCGGATAAAATCGTACAACTTTGCAGCTGAAAGATGTTTCTCCCTCACTGAACTGGTTAGAAGTGTATCAGTAATTGAATTAGGAGAATTTCCTTTAAAATGCAAACACATGGTTGCTTAGATTAAAATGTCAAATATATGCTTATATCTTTCTCAAATATATGCAGCTTCTAATACAAAGAAAAAAGAAATGTAGCAAAATTAAACAGGACATAATCGATATAGAAATAGTGGGCTGGGGGTTTACGATGAGTTTGGAAATGTGTTTTTTATTCTGCAATAGTGACTCAAGAGAATTCCCAAACTGAGCCATGGTTCCAGACTTCAGCAACTTGGTAACATCTGTTGCTTTGGTTCAGTGGGTGAAAGAGGCGATTGACTTGCCATTGGATCAGAGGCTGCTCATTGATCATCACTCCTCCTGAATGGTAAGTGGATTGTGAGGAGAAAGTCATTAAAAAAAAGAATTCTTACAATGAGTTTCCAACTTAGTCTCTCTCCTTGTGGCCTATTGTAATGCTGTTTTCCAGACATCTTTACAGTGTGACAAACAACATCAACATACACTATCTGCCTAGAGCCTGGTGCTGCTGTTTTAATGTTTTATTTGGAGAGGCTGCTTTTATGGTCTCTTTGACTTTGAATTTCATCATGAAAAACTATTGCAATTGTTTTGGATTGATCTTTGTAAAACACCTATCTCATGATGCTTTTTACACAGGAAAGAAAAAAAAAACATTTCTCATACCTAGCATTGTAGACATGGTATGAAAAACAAATAAATAATAATAATAATAATAATAAAAATCTGAATTTTCTTCCCATCCTGTTCTCAAGATTGATATATAGGAGGACACTGCACACATTAGAGCCCATCTATCAGGGTTATTCAAAGCCATTCATTGAGTTTTGGAGCAGCATTTTAATGTAGTGGAGCGTGACGAATTGAAGGCCTTCATATGCACTTGATCACTCTTCAATGACTCAACGACTGTTACTGAGTCACAGCCAAACTGTTCTTGTCTTGACTAACACATACCATATTGCTGATCACATATTAAGTATTTAGAGGGAAGTCCGCAGCCTGGTTAAGGGGCATCTGAGGCGATATCTTCCTTAGAAAAGTTGTCAGAATTTTGATAAAACAAAATGGAGCCATGCTGTGTTGTTATTTTGGCAAGTGGAACCATGGTCATTCTTGAGCAATCAATTGCAACTCATCTCCCTGTTCATTTTGCATATGGCTTCCCCGAAATGTTTGAAGCTCAATATAAACAAAGCCACCTCCTACCCTGAAAGGTGGTCCTGTTGCACCAATTTTTTATTGCTGTTTTTTTTCTTTTTTTTCATTTGTGGTGGCATTAACCATAACGTTGTTGTTATCAGTCCAGGATTATCCAAAATGAAAGTCTGGATTTAAAAAATACTATTTATCAACCAAGCCAAGTTTAGCCTGCAGTTTGCAAGCAGCCACGTTTGTCATTTACCATCCACCCATGTTCAGTCAATTCAAAAGGTGGCAGCTTTAACTGTATTGTAATTTTCAACTTCTGTTCATATTTTTCAATGTTCATTACTACTCACGCTTAGGAATGTTCCATATATTTATCAGACTTGTATCATCAATTAGTTAATTCTCAGTGTTTAAAAAAATACACCTGCCTGCCTCCTGGTTTTGAGAGCCATTACATACAGTATTTTCACTTGTTTAATACAGTGAGGATTTTCTTTAACAATACGTGAACTGGAGTTGAGAGCTATGACAGCAAAGCATCTCACATTTAGCTCTCACATCTAAGGCAATTGAGGGGGAAAAAAGGCAACCTCCACAACTTTGAAGCACACATAAAACTTAGATCAATTGTATTTTAAAACTGTCATGGCTTGCCATCCTCAAAACCCTAAATAAACATTTCAAAGTCTTTTAAAGCTTTCTACTTTTAGCCAGATCATAGACCTGGGGATTGTGTGTGCCTCATTTACATGGAGGGGGGGGGGGTGTTGAAGAGGAGATTAGAAGCTCTATCACATACAAGGCTTAAAATAACTTGTTAAGAACATTTGAGCATCAAAGTAAACCATAATTGACATGTTACGTCAAATAAATGCACTTGAAAAAACTACATAAATGGAGAAAAAAAGGTAGAGGAAGAAGTCTTTTGTTTTATGGTCATAAAAAAGATAATCTCTGTAAGTTTGAGTGGCTCTTAGGGAGAGAAAAAAGAGCAGCGAACCTGTCAGTTGATTAGTCCCCCTTGATTAGCATTTATAAGAGCGCTCTGAGTCATTATTTGCATTCCTATTTAGCCGTGATTTTGTGGGGGGCAGCGATGATTAAACTTGTCACTGGGGCTGATTGACAGGGTCAGATCTTCACTTTCTTTTCTTTTGAAATTAAAAAACAACAAATGTGTCAGCTCCTTCATGCGCCTGGCGAGTTCTGTGAAGCTCTCGCAGGCTTGTCAACGCTGATAGGTCAGGAATGTTTTAATTTTAGGGATGGATTTCTGCCTGTCAGGCAGGCGTGCTGGCGTGTAGTTTAGCAGATGAGATGTGAAGGGTGTAAAACAATGGGAAGGGAAGAACAAAGACAAAGGCGCTCACTTTATTAGACAGATTGAATTACTCTGAATAGATATTAAGCAGGGTGACGCATTGAGGTGTGAAATTAACCCTTGATTACAGAAGGGCGACAAGTCTTCAGAGAGCTTCAAACAGTTGAATAATAATAATGCAAAATAACATTCTGATCCTATGAGGCTGATTGGCGCTGTGGTGTTTTTTTGTTGGCTCTGTCTATGTGCAATAATAATAAAGAAGAAAATATGATTAATATTAACCAAACCGATGATTTGAACTATAGAAGATGGATACAGAGATGTTATGTCAACCTTTTTGTTGAATCGCTTAGCACTTAGATCTGGAGAACTGCCACATGCAATTGTAATGAAACTTGGTACGGACATTCCTCCACACACCTGCTTTTGTGTATACATGCTTCTGTGTTGATTATATAGTTGGCAGGTTAATTCCCTATACTTAAACTCAAGCGACCTTGACATTCTGTCTGAGTGCCCCACCCACAACCTCCTTACAACCTCCTTTTGTGTTGTATAAAAGTACATAATGTTAGCACAGGCATTGGCTATTATGATTCTGCATGTACAATTGAGCTGACCCCAAGAATAACCCCAAGTGTCTATGTGAATAAGTTGATTCCATTGCCCGGGGAATGTTTTTAGGATGAGAATGTCTCTGTAAGTGTTGCGGCCCCCCTGAAAACAACTTGCGGACCCCAGCTCCAAGTTTGGAAGCCTCTGACTTGCGTACATGTTAAATTTTGAGAAATTCGGGAGGTGTGAACCAGGGCTTCTATCATCATTGACTCCCTATTTAAACCCAGTCACAGCTCTGCTCTTTCTCTTGCGTTAGCTTTTTTCCTCCTCCTCCTCCTCCTCTGGGGGGATAGTGATTCTCACTTCCCTGACCTAGAGTTCTCATAACTCCACAGGTTCTTCGTGTGGTCAGAAGGGACCACTGGCCACACTATTCTTTCACAGCTCATGTGCTATATCTTGCCTCATGAAAGAAGGCTCTGTCTTACTTCTTTTATCCTCCTGGGACGTGGCCCTCATACTCTTAGCGCTTGAGTCCCATAACTAACAATTATTTGTGTTCTTTCAGATTGTCTTTTCTTCCTTACGTCAAGGTTTCGTACGAGCCGTTCAGTCCTCTGAGGGTTGAACCCGGTCGCTAACGTTGACCCAGTCGCAATAACGACTCTCTGAGAAGTCAGAGTACTCTGTGTTTTCAGGGTCCTGGAGGCCGATAGGGCCAGCCTCGACTCCATAGGGAAGGCTCTCTCGATTGGAGTCCAGCCCATCCTTTTCTCTCGCTCTCCCCTGCTCTAGAGGCCAAGCAAAACACTCCCTTCCTGCCCCGTGAAATACACACACATATATATATATATATATATATATATATATATATATATATATATATATATACAGTGCCTTGCAAAAGTATTCAGACCCCTGACCAATTCTCTCATATTACTGAATTACAAATGGTACATTGAAATTTTGTTCTGTTTGATATTTTATTTTAAAACACTGAAACTCAAAATCAATTATTGTAAGGTGACATTGGTTTTATGTTGGGAAATATTTTTAAGAAAAATAAAAAACTGAAATATCTTGCTTGCATAAGGATTCAATCCCTGTGCTGTGGAAGCTCCCAGTTTACACCGATGAAAGAAATTGCCCTAACGAGGACACAATTACCTTACCATTGGCCTCCACCTGTGAACCATTAACGTTGCTGTCACATTTTCTGGATAAAAACCCCACTGTTGAAGGATCATTGGTCAGGCTGTGAATCTGAAGGAAAATGAAGACCAAAGGGCATTCTACAGAAGTTAGAGATAAAGTAATACAAATGCATAGATTAGGGAAAGGGTACAAAATAATATCCAAGTGTTTGGATATCCCAGTGAGCACAGTTGGATCAATAATCAGGAAGTGGAAGCAGCATCACACCACCCAGGCACTGCCAAGAAAAGGCCGTCCCTCAAACCTCAGTGCTCAAACAAGAAGAAGACTAGTGAGAGAAGCCACAGAGAGGCCAACAATCACTTTGAAGGAGCTACAGAGTTCAGTGGCTGGGAGTGGAGTAACGGTGCACCAGTCAACCATATCAAGAGCTCTGCATAACGCTGGCCTGTATGGGAGGGTGGCAAGATAGAAGCCATTACTCAAAAAGTACCATCTGAAAGCACGTCTGGAGTGACCCAGCTGTGATGTGGGAAAAGGTTTTGTGGTCAGATGAGACCAAGATAGAGCTTTTTGGCCAAAACTCAAAGCGCTATGTGTGGTGCAAACCTAACACTGCCCATGCCTCAAGACACACCATCCCTACAGTGAAGTATGGTGGTGGCAGCATCATGCTGTGGGGGTGCTTCTCATCAGCAGGGACTGGGCATCTTGTTAAAATTGAAGGAAGAATGGATGGAGCAAAATACAGGGAAATACTGCAAGAGAACCTGCTTCAGTCCGCTAAAAAACTGAAGCTTGGGAGGAAATTCACCTTTCAGCAGGACAATGATCCCAAGCACAAGGCCAAAGCAACATTGGAGTGGCTCAAGAACAAATAGGTGAATGTCCTACAGTGGCCCAGTCCTGATCTCAATCCCATTGAGAATCTGTGGCACTATTTGAAAATTGCTGTCCACAAGCGTCGTCCAACCAACCTGAACAACCTGGAGCAAATCTGCCAAGAAGAATGGGCCAAAATCACTCCGACACTGTGTGCAAAGCTGGTACATACTTACCCCAAAAGACTTAAAGCTGTTATTGCAGCGAAAGGTGGCTCTACCAAATATTAATGTGTGGGGTTTGAATACTTATGCAAGCAAGATATTTCAGTTTTTTATTTTTCTTAAAAATATTTCCCAACATAAAACCAATGTCACCTTACAATGATTGATTTTGAGTTTCAGTGTTTTAAAATAAAATATCAAACAGAACAAAATTTCAATGTACCATTTGTAATTCAGTAATATGAGAGAATTGGTCAGGGGTCTGAATACTTTTGCAAGGCACTGTATATATATATATATATATATATATATATATATATATATATATATATATATATATATATATATATATATATTAGTATAGTTAGTATAGTTTATATATACAGTATATATATATATATATATATATATATATATATATATATATATATATATATATATATATATATACTGTATATATAAACTATACTAACTATACTAACTAGCTTGTGGTATACCAGTATCAGTATTACCAAGGTTTTAAAATCCATTTAAAACTGTAGTCTTTTTGTTTTTTATTAAAACAATTTGGGACACTAAAAGGTAAAAAGAAAAACTTGCTGCTGCTTCAACACAAGAGAAGGAGGACCTGTGAACAGTGAAGAAATATTTTAAAATCTCGGCTAGCATTGCTTTCCTGCTTACAAATCATATTTCTATTTCTTCTTTATCATCAGATCTGACCGCCAGTTTATTATTTTGTAGATATGTTTTAACAGTGAAGCTTTAACAATGCAGGGAAAAAGTAGTATTTCTCCTTTGTGTCTTGTTTTGTTTCTCACATGAAGCTCACATGTATTTCTCTTTAACAGCTTTACGTTTCTGAAACTGTTCTGTTATTAATTTGAGACAGATGTCATTTTTAAATGAGAAGAAAAACAAGATTCTCAAAAGTTTCTCAGAGAAGAGGAAACGTCACACTGTAGACAAGCAATACATTTGTTTCTCTTTCTTGGGAAAGCACAGCTTAAAAAAGGAGAACAAATCTCTCAGCTTTCCCAGTAATAAATAGCCACTGCTTCCTCCTGATTCTACGACAAACAGGAGATCTCTTTATTCCAGCGTATAGCAGCTCCAAGCTTGCTAGGAGCTCATTGCGATACAACTTCATAAGTGTCTAAACAAGAGGGTTTGTAATCAAGTAATTAGCTGTAATTAATGAACAGAAAGTGAGGGCTCGTTTGCACTTTAAATTATCCCATTAGCTCTTGTCACCCTCTATATACACAAAACAGCAGGATTTCAATTAGTTTTGTTTTTCAAAGGTAATTATTTCTGTATGATTACCTGATGCGTTCATGTAGTGTTCCCTTTCAGGGCCCTAGAAAATGTGTTCATTTCATGTCATGTGTTACTGCTGCACAAGAGCAAGAGTACACAGGTCTGTGTTAATAAAGTGTGTCAGGGTATGAATAGCAGTCCTGGGCACTTGCTAGCATTTTTATGCTTTATGAATTCAGTTCCCCAACAGGAATCTGTTATTTGTCAAGTTCCCCCTTCTACTATACACTGTAAGACAATATTATAATCAAAAATACTAATTTCCCTGCTGTCTTTAATAATCGGAATGGCTTCAACACTTGCCAGAATCAATTGCCTCTTTTAAATTGAGTGTGCCTAATTATTTTATCCCCATTATTCTCTCCATTCTAGCTTGTCCAATTATGTTCCATCACCGCATTAATCCCAATAACATCTCAGAAGAATGGAAGGTCAATGGCTGTCCTCCGATCCCATGATCAATTCACATGCAGCAGCCCTGCTGGTTCCCGCTAGAGCTTCCCCAGCACCTGTCCAGTAGGGTCCATTGTACAGCAGGGAGGAGAAACAGTCCTGTCCAATTTTGCCTCCCTAACTCGCAGATTGGCAGAGCCAATCATCCCCAGGGAAGACGGACAACTTCTCACAGCCAGAATGCAAACCTGCTCTCACTGGACTCTTTGACTGTGCACACCACGCAGCCGTGCCTTTAACAGGTTAGCCACTCAGTGACACTAATGGAAGAGACTGTAACTTTAACACTTTCTTAACTGATTTGTTGATTTGTGTATCTGCTATTTAGAAAGGGTCATTCCTGTTAAACAGGTGGATAGAGCCATTCGGTGCATTTGTATTGAACAATGAAAAAAGAAAAAAGTGAGAGTGAGGTATAAACAGTGACAGGGCAGTCCCACCCAGTAAACACAGATTGTTAATACACCCTTCTCTCAGGCTGAAGTCACTGAAGGAGCTGAGAGCTGGAGGCTGTGTGGATTTTCAAACCTCTGAACTCATCCAATTGGAAATGCGCCCAGAGGTGCGTGATAACTTATTGACCAGATCCATTTTTATGTCATTCCAAAAACAAGAACTTCTTTCTTTATTAAGTAAATGAGGGGTTAAATCCATGCAAGGAAAGGGTCCTCAGATTGTCTGTTTAATATACGGTTCAAGTCACTTCTTTTTGAATTGGACGTACTTGACTATTATTCAGCGTAAGCACAGAGTGCTGCCTTATATTCACACTTTCAGAAGAGCTTCCATGTCAAACTGTATCTTGACTGTAAGCTTTGATGAAGTGGAAATCACATTTTTCTGTAGGGTAAAATTACATGCATGTTATGTATGTATGTATGTATAATATATATATATATATATATATATATATATATATATATATATATATACAGTATATAATCAAAGTTTGCTTTGTACATTCAATTGCTAACTGGAATGTCTGCTGATCCCTCCTTACTGTGTAATACACTGTACTACATTGCTAAAATGTATTCTGTCTAAAAGATATAAAGGAGTATATAGTTCTGTATATAAAAGTGAACCATGCTTTCATGATAATGCATTTATCATGCTTTAACATACCTACTTATCCGTGCTTGCCTATGCTTTACAATGCTGCCTAACTCAGGCAGTTTCAGTTGTAAATTTGCATGTTCTGATGAAACAGTTGAAAGTAGTTCTGTTTATTATTATTTTATATTATTATGTTGTGTTTTTTCTTGGCATGCCAATTATGCAACGGTTATATACAGTAACTGTAGGTTATGGATCAGATCTATTGTTATATATCTGGAGAAAGAGGTACAGGGTCGCTGGCACGGGTAAGGCTGCCTGTAAGACACACACATCACCAGATATGAATATTTCCACTCTAATGGTATGCTGGTGTTTTGTTCTTTCAGCTAGTTTAAAAATCAGACGATGTCTCCCAGCAGTTCATTGTAAAACAGACTGTTATGATGGAACACATCAAAGTACAGCAGTGTGCACATGTATTAGAACACTCCATTGCTTCTGTATATAATACAGCAGCGTGCACATGTATTACAACACCCCATTGCTTCTGTATATAATACAGCAGCATGCACATGTATTAGAACACCCCATTGTTTCTGTATATAATACAGCAGTGTGCACATGTATTAGAACACCCCATTGTTTCTGTATATAATACAGCAGTGTGCACATGTATTAGAACACCCCATTGCTTCTGTATATAATACAGCAGTGTGCACATGTATTAGAACACCCCATTGCTTCTGTATATAATACAGCAGCATGCACATGTATTAGAACACCCCATTGTTTCTGTATATAATACAGCAGTGTGCACATGTATTAGAACACCCCATTGCTTCTGTATATAATACAGCAGTGTGCACATGTATTAGAACACCCCATTGTTTCTGTATATAATACAGCAGTGAGCACATGTATTAGAACACCCCATTGTTTCTGTATATAATACAGCAGTGTGCACATGTATTAGAACACCCCATTGCTTCTGTATATAATACAGCAGTGTGCACATGTATTAGAACACCCCATTGCTTCTGTATATAATACAGCAGCATGCACATGTATTAGAACACCCCATTGCTTCTGTATATAATACAGCAGCATGCACATGTATTAGAACACCCCATTGTTTCTGTATATAATACAGCAGTGTGCACATGTATTAGAACACCCCATTGCTTCTGTATATAATACAGCAGTGTGCACATGTATTAGAACACCCCATTGTTTCTGTATATAATACAGCAGTGTGCACATGTATTACAACACCCCATTGCTTCTGTATATAATACAGCAGTGTGCACATGTATTAGAACACCCCATTGCTTCTGTATATAATACAGCAGTGTGCACATGTATTAGAACACCCCATTGTTTCTGTATATAATACAGCAGTGTGCACATGTAGTACAACACCCCATTGCTTCTGTAGTTTTGATTTGCTGTGTATATGATATCAAACCACTGTAACTGAAAATCTTGGAAAATTGTAAAACTAGGCAAATTAGCTATAGTGTAATCTAATTGATGACTTTAATTGGCCACACATGCAATTAATTTAAAATAGTAAGTGAAAAGGAATACAAAGCCACAAATAGTAAAATGCATGACACTTTTTAGAAGTTGTTTAAGATGCCTAATTAAAGCACAAAGTGGTCTAACATTTTCACACACGGGTGCCTATTGTTTCTATATCACTGATTACTTAAGGCAAATTGAAATTCTCACGCCCGGAGATTTTCATGCAGGTAGGTATATAAAGGCTATAAATGACAAATCTTGAGTTGTTCTAATACATTTGCACACTACTGTTGTTATGGTTACTTTACTATGCCATGGTTTTTAATGCAATATTGTTTTTTTTTTAAACAGACAATTGTATCAATTGTGATATAATACAATTTGCTATGCTTTTACCATGGTTTATCACAGTAAACATTATATGGTGGCATCTAACAGTAGCTGCTTTTGTTGTTATAAAGAAGCAGGAAATATTAACAAAAAAAAAAAAAAAAACTGTGCTTGCAGTCATGATCTGGCAAGCCTCTCAACTGCTGCTGAGCTCTAGCAAAACAAAAACAAAAAAAACTTTAACAGCATCTGAGACACAGCATCATATCAATTCTAATTATTTTGTATGTTGGAGATTGTGTAATTGGCTGTACATTCCATGCGAATCAATAAAGCCATTTAAAAAAGACAAATGAAAATCTAAACTAATAAGGACAATAATAAAAAAATACCAACCTATCCATCTACTGGAAAAACAACCTTAAATATATCTGGGTTAGTAAAAGCAGTTAAAGAGAGCAGGAGTGGTGTGGAGAAGAAGCTAGGGCATGGCCGGAGAGAGAAATGATGCTGTTAGGAAAATGCACTGGTAATTAATGAATCCTGGCAGTAATTGGGAAGGTGTAGGACTTTGTAATACTGTAATGATAGTCATCCTTTCTGCACATCCCTCCCAGACTCCAAACGATTCCTCATCATGCCCCTGATCTCAGGTGCTTAGCCATGCAAATCTTCTTGACAGCATTCGGTATCTCTGTCTGCCTAATTGGACAGTATAGAGTTGTTTATAGATATTGCAGACATTTAGGACTCAGCTGGGGGCTGCTCAAAAATCATTAGCAAAAACCTCAGGAACGACTCCTGTCAACTTTCTACCCGGGCATTCGCAGTGTCTGGCATCTGGACTGAAGAAATGTCCTTTTAAAATAAAAAATGATCATTTCCACAAATAAAGATCCAATAAGGAATTCATGAAGCTATTTACTTCTGAAAGTGCCCCATTTTATCTACAGTACAGGAGAATCCACAAGGCAGTAGAAAGTTTAGAATGAACACTGTACTGTAGGTTACCTGACAATGGGAGTGAATCTCCGGTGTTCAACCCTTTCAAAGTGCTTTTAACCAACACAAGCCCCTGTGGGGTCCAGCTTGCTTTTAAAATAAAAGTGCATTTGGGCTTCACTCTCGCCTCATCTTCAGCGGGGGGATCCCAATTGAAGACAGAGCCTGGAACTGGTTTAAGATGGTCCAGTCAGAAGCAGTCTAGCTTTTGAGTGCAGGATTAAAAGCAATGCTTCTTTTACAGCTTAAGGCTGGTCTGTGATCTGTAATCATGTCTAATAAGACACACACAACTGCCGCTAGATCTGAGCCAGGGTTCATCTATCACCAATCACCAGGGCTACAGCTCTGCAATTACTGCTGCTGTTATGGTCATGTAACCAAACATATTGTAGCAATCTCGGTCAACGCAGGCAGGCGCATCACACAGGGCGAGGTAGTCCACACACAGGCGGAGGGTGGGCGCGAACCCGGGACCTCTCGCACTAAAGCATAGCGCCGATACTGCTGTACAAAGGAGCCGGCTCCCTTGCCAGGAGCGTTTATCGGGCTTATGTCTTCATGTGTGATTACATCGCCTACCAGCCCTGCTGCTGCCTTCCCCTGTGCACGCTACAATATCATTTGAAGGCAAGTTATCTCAAGTTGTCTTGTCTCATCAGTAAGTGGCTTCAATATTTTGTTTTATGTATACAAATATTTCAGTAGTATCTGAGCTATCTTCTCTCTGAAAATTTGCCACCAGGAACAAATGTTTTCAGTATAAAAAAAAAAACCATGCACCTTTAAAACATAGGCAAATTAAAAAGTTCTATATTTTGCTTCCTAAATGTAACATTTACATTATGATAATACACTGTAAATCCATAGGTTTGCGACCTGGATGTGTAAAGTTGCTTTTCTTCGATTAGGAATTCCACAGGGAGAGTTGCATTGGCACTCTCACAGGATAGGGAGGCAAAACCATGGATTGAGTCACCTCCTCACGCTACAGCGACCCCTACTGGCCAGGCACAGAGTGAGCTCAAGTGGACACCTGCAGGTCTGGCCTTTGTCCTGCAGGGATTTCCTGGGTGTAAAGAGACGATTGGCTTGGGGTTGGTATCGGAGCACACCCACTGACCTTCAGTTCTGCTCATCTGTTGTGGGGAGGGTGAGGGAACATAATTATAACTGAAAGATTGGGGAGAAAAATGGGAAATAGGAAAAAAGGAAAATATGGCACTTACGGCTTCAATTAAAAATAAATAAGTAAATACATATTCAGTAAATTGACATGGAAAATAACTGTATCTATCTATTGTAACACAGCAGGGAGGGGGTTAATATCCTCCCAGCCTAAAAACAGGAGTTAATTGTTTTTGTTTAATTGTTTTATTATTAATTATCACCTGCACCTGGCTATCATTGTAAAGTAGAGCCAGGTGCAGGGTGTTAAAAGGAAGCAGCCAGTCTGCTCAGGGCTGCTCCTGTGTGGAGGGCCAGGTTGATGGTGTTTTCAATCGTATTACTGAAGGTAACTGTGTGTTACTTTTGTTTGTTTGTTGAACTGTGTGTTTTTTGTTTATATCCGGTAAACAGCTTAGCTGTCTGGCTCGTTGGAAAAGGTTCCTGACGTGGGTAGTCATCACTCCAAAACGGAGCTAGGTGTTTTGTTTCGTTTTGTTTATTTTGTTTGTTCTGTTTATTAAAAATAGCGCGTCAGCGCTGTACAACCTCCAGTTTCTGTGTGCTGGGTCATTTTTTAAAGGGGCAACGGATTACTGTGTTACACTATATATCATGTCAGCTTTAGAAAGCTGAGCGTGTGATAGCAACTATCTTTGTATTGATCTATCTATCATGACGTAGGTAAATGACACTTGAGTAAGGCCTATTGCTACAGGAACCTGCCTGCAAGCCAGTATTCCTTTGACACTGACATTGACATTGACAATGACAATGACATGAACATTTTTTTTCTTCAGAAATATTGGTTTTCATAAGATAATTCTATAACAACATAGCTGGAAAAAGGATTAACGTTAGTTCTTGGAAGGAGTATTATTTGCTGGGGGCTTTTTACCAGTTTTGTGTGTGGTTTTATTTGTATTTTATACAAGTGTGCCAGCAACATACATCCCATGGCTGTAAATTCAAAATCAGAGATCTCAGTATGATGAATAAGTTGATGACCATGGCATATATCAATAGTATTTAGAGAATATTATTGAAGATGAATTAGAAATGAAATGTTTAATCACAATTTGATCACTGATTCTCCAGATACATGTAAAAATGTAACTGTGACATATGGAAAGACAGAAACCTCCTTATATCTCCAGAATCTCAACAACTCCAAATAATATTAATACCAAGTTTTGTGACAATTGGATAAGCAGTTCCCTTCCTATATATACAAACATTTGACTTACTGTAAACACCTTTCTATAAGTCTATTTTATTAGGTATTTTAGGGGGTCCTAAAAAGGGGAGGGGGGCAACTTATACACCGGTGTGACCTATAGGCTGAAATTGTTGCCTCAAAAAGGGGGTGGCAACTTACACACCAGTGCAACTTATACACCGGTTTTTACGGTACCTACGTACGGACATAAGACCATCTCCATTATATCACGTTCACAGTCGATTTTATAGGCAGTAACCATTATGGGTACAAATCCCTCCAGACTCCAATTACGTCCAACCAGTGCCATCCTGGAAGCCTACTGACAGTGCTATGGCAGGTGTGTCTAATGCACTGAACAGTGAAGGTTTCACAGGTCAGAATCAAACCCATTTCATCAATTATGAATGTGTAAAATCAAGCATAAACAGGTGAAGAAAAGAGAACATCTTCCCTCTCCCTAAACAGTTTCTCATTTGGGAGCTGGTAGAATTGTGATTGATTGCTAAGGATCAAATGGATATATTTCAGAACAAGACATGGCTATGTGAGATGTGTTCAGAGCCTGGGATCAAAGACATTCTTTATTTTAAAGCTATTTTTGTGTTTTTCTATGCTCTGTAAGATTGTAGCTGACTGACTGAAAATAATACATTCTCTTTAAAAGTAATTTATCCACCATATTGAACTAAAGTAAGCATCATATTAGGATCAATGGTAAACAGTAAGACCTTAAAATGGTTGCAATTGTAGCTCAAATATTCTGTTTTGGTTTATTTATTAAGGATACACTTCAGGTTCCATTTTCCAAGTTTTGTTAAAGTTACTTAGCAAGCTGTTCTGGGATTGAGAGGATAAACAAGTTATGGAAACACGCAATGCATTTTACATTCTGCTTGTCACAGAATACTAAATGCATGTAATAAATAATGTAACACACATATAACCACAATGTAGCCACAGTATTCTATCTATATTAAATGAATAAACATATTATCTATCCACCATATGCCATTGTTGCTTGATTGGAGATAGGAAGATAACATTTAGGAACGTGAGTATTAAATATGTGGACAGCCTTATTTTGCAGTTGCTTCGATAGAGGCAACCTAAAAAACAAGATTGTAGTGTTTTTAAAAGCTGAAGTTTTCAGATGGGTTGTTACTGCTGAAACTGATGTAAACGCTTGGGCACTGACTTCATTTTGTGCTCCTTTTAGAGCTCAGGCCTCATTACCCAGGGTGTTCCTTCCTCTTGGTCTTTGCACACATCACTTCCTTTATGACATTGAACTTCTGATGCCCTGCCTATGAAGACACGTCTTTGAACTTGCGCAATTATTCTTTATCCTTGCTAACAATTTAGTAATGAAGTATTGATTTCTGGATTCGTTCTTATGGACAATATTAGATTTTGTTTGATAAACTGTGTTCAGCCTCTAATCTCCACTGTCCCTTTTTTTTGCTGTCAGTAAAACAAAGTGCCACTAGAGAGATAATGACCAGAGAACATCAATGAACTCATTTCATCAATTTGTAACACTTGGCAATGTAGAAAGAGGTCCAATTTTTCAAGCTGTAATGTCCAAGTTTATTGCACTGGTGCAGAGGCGTATTAGAGGCTAGCCTTCCTGTGCAGTGTTCGGCTCTAATTTATAGTCCCGCCAGGCCAGTAAGTTTAACAGAAAGGTTTGCATTCAGTAAATATATTGGTGTTACACCTGGGTTGCCCATTTCCGCTGTGCACTGGAGATCCATCAAGTAAAAAAAAAAAAAAAAACACAGATTAGGAATGGTTCCAAGTTCCAAAAGGCTTTGCTTTATGATAATCTTCTTCAGATGTACTACACTAATCATGTGCATGTGAAGGTACACATTCTTAAATAAACCAGCAACGCTATTTTTCTTTTGTACAGAAAACCATTGCTCCTCCTCGTCATAATGTGTTGCAGCTTTGAAAATATTTGTGAACTCCCAAAGATCACAGCTCAAGCAGGAGATCCTAAATATACAAAATGGGCTCCAAAAATAACAAAACGCCTGGTTATGAATTGTTAATGTTCAGTTGCAGTGTCCTGTTATGTACAGTTTGAATGCTTCCCGATGTCTTGTAGTACACATTTGGAGTAGACAGTCCTAGAGGTTTTGTATAGTCCTGAAATTCATTAATGATGCAGTAGCCTAGGTTTCAAAGGAGAAACTTCGGCAAACACTTTGAATCTAAACTGATAAATCACATCAAACTAACTCCTCATCCTTTCATGTATGTTTATTTTTTTTAAATAAACAATCAAGGTGTAGGGATTTTTTTATTAGTGTGTGAAATTACACTTGACCAGCTTGAAACACCCTGTGCCAGACACCTGAGGCCAAGATCAAGGCCAAGATCAAGGCAAAGGCAAAGGCCAAGACCAGACTGAATGACCTCAAGTTCCCTGACAGCTGAGAGCTGACAGCCTGAGAGCTGAGAGCCTGAGAACTGAGAGCAGAGCGCCTGAGAGCAGAGAGCTGAGAGCCTGAGAGCTGAGAGCCTGACAGCCTGAGCTGACAGCTTGACATCCTGAGAGCCTGAGAGCTGAAAGCAGAGAGCTGGGAGCTTAGAGCTGAGAGTCTGAGAACTGAGAGCCTGAGAGCTGAGATCCTGAGAGCAGAGCTGAGAGCCTGAAAGCTGAGAGCCTGACAGCCTGAGAGCTGAGAGCCTGACAGCCTGAGAGCCTGAGAGCTGAGAGCAGAGAGCTGGGAGCTGAGAGCTGCGAGCTGAGAGTTGAGCTGACAGCCTGACATCCTGAGAGCTGAGAGCTGACAGCCTGAGAGCTGACAGCTGAGAGCAGAGAGCTGAGAGACTGAGAGCCGGACAGCCTGAGAGCTGAGAGCCTGACAGCCTGAGAGCTGATAAGTTGACATCCTGAGAGCTGAGAGCAGAGATCTGAGAGATGGGAGCTGAGAGCTGAGAGACTGAGAGCCGGACAGCCTGAGAGCTGATAGCCTGACATCCTTAGATCCTGAGAGTGAAGAGCAGAGAGCTGAGAGCCTGACATCCTTGGAGCCTGAGAGCAGAGAGATGAGCTGAGAGCCTGACAGCCAGAGAGCTGATAGCTTGACATCCTGAGAGCAGAGATCTGAGAGATGGGAGCTGAGAGCAGAGAGCTGACGGCCTAACATCCTGAGAGCAGAGAGCTGAGAGCCTGACAGCCTGAGAGCTGAGAGCCTGAGAGTTGAGAGCTGGGAGCTGAGAGCTGATGGCTGAGAGCAGAGTGCTGGGAGCTGGGAGCTGAGAGCTGAGAGCCTGAGAGTTGATGGCTGAGAGCTGGGAGCTGAGAGCAGAAAGCAGAGAGCAGAGAGCAGAGAGCAGAGAGCTGGGAGCTGAGAGCTGACAGCAGAGAACTGAGAGCAGAAAGCAGACTGCAGAGATCTGGGAGCTGAGAGCAGTAAGCTGAGAGCTGGAAGCTGGGAGCTGAGAGCAGAGAGCAGAGAGCAGAGAGCTGGGAACTGAGAGCCTGAGAGCAGAGAGCTGGGAGCTGAGAGCCTGAGAGCTGACACAGGACTCCTAGAATGGTTTTTATTGCTAGAATTAATCATGCATGAAAAAGGAAAGATTGCTACAGGTCACAGGTTTTATACCTTGTATAATTTGACTTTAACCTGATCAGGTTTTACAACTTCAAAATGTGGAAACCCTTTTCTTAGAATTGCTAACAAACCATTTGAATATTTCTGGGGGCTCTATGTGAGGACTCTTTGAAGATTCATGGATGGCAGTACAGTTAATGTCTGGTCACACAATCAATGCCTTGTCAATTCTACCCAAGGTGCTTTACAGTTGTGGGAGCTAAGGTTATTAGTCAGTGATGGCATGAAATTGAATGGCCACATAGATTCACTAACTGACCATAAATACAAACATTATATTATGCTTAGAACCAACTAAAGTAATATAAAAGTATCATTGTTGGTGATTGTTTGTGCTGGGCCCCATGGCAGTAGGCTGTTTAGTAAGAAATGGCTCCACCCATGTGTTTCAAGCAGTTGCTAATAAATAGTTGTTTGATGTTGTAGTCTTATGACAGGCTAGCTGTCAAGTCTCAAAGGCAGTTAAGTGCTTTATTATTTAGAAATACTAAAAGAACCTTAACAAATTCAGTGACAAACATTTTGACTTTGATTTTGTAGTCAAAACATTGTCATTGAAGTTTCTTTTAGTGTTTCTAACTTCAGCACTACTGTTTATTGCACAGGAAAGCACTGATTATTGAACATTAATATTTACAGTCCTGGCTGAAACCCTAGTAGTTTAATGTTTTCCTCACACTATATTTAAAGACCTGCTTGTACCTGTATATGTTCCCTAACATTAGTTTAGGAAAGTTTCATGAATGCAAAACATTATAAAAACTGAAACAAAACAAAACTGAAAGTATTATGCAATTGGGACAACCAGCAAAGAGAAAACCAGCGAAGGGACAACCTTGATCCATCCACTCACTCCAATTCTTTTCTTGCCTATGAATGAACTCAAATGGAAATGAGCTTGTGGCAGTGCGAAAACACTGCATTTAAATATATATATAGTGCCATGTAATACCTATGTTGGCCAGAGGGGCACTATAACCAAAAGGTTCCTGCCTCTGGCTAACACTGGGGAACAGGAAGCCCAAATATGGGCATCCAGATAGGCGACCAGACCGGTGGCAAAGTTGATTGTTTCATTGATGAGCAATTCACTTGACTACATGATATAATTGCACCTGACTAGAGATGCCAGGTAGTTCTTTGTAGGACTTAAGCAGATGAGGCAGAGGGAGAGGGAGAGGGAGAGGGAGAGACAGAGACGGAGACGGAGACGGAGACGGAGAGGGAGAGGGAGAGAGGGTGGATATTCCAGTGGGAACTAGCCTTTGGTGTTCTGTTGCACTTTTGTTTTTTTAGATTATTTTCCAAAAATGCTTCCTGACACACAGCCTGACCACTAGGCCCTGCACCTCCACAGAGCTCAGTCGGAAATGTAATATATATTCAAAGGCGATTCAAATACTAGAACTGTACAATGTCAACCGTGCTCTCATCTGCAAGAAAAGCATAGCATTTGAATTTTTACTTCACTTCAAAGTCATTCAAAATAATGAGCACCTGCTGTAACACTGTGAACTAGGTTTAGGATCACCATTGGCAGCTATAAATGAGACATGGCATTTTTATATATTGCAGAACACATGGCACATTTCCATAACCAATTGATAAGCCATGTGATCCTTTTACACAAAATGCAAGCTGCATGTTGCAGGCTCAGTCCCTGTACATCATGGATTTGGAGCAGTTTGGTATTGCAAAGAATTCACATACAGCAGTTTGCTGGCTGTGTGAATGATAATTAATTAATCTGAGACTGCCCTGTACTATATCTGAGTGATATCGCAGTTATTGAGAAGCTTCTTAGATATGTGATATGACAACAGCCGGTACGTGTTCATTCCAGCTCAAGTCAATGGAGCAAGTCCAAAATCTTGTTGTATACGCACAACCTTGCGCAACTTCAGCCCACATTAATAAAGCTGTCAGTTTCTGGGTGTCATTTTGAAAAAAAAAAAAAAACCTTTTTAGCAGTGCTGGCAGCAACGAGTATTTGCATTTTCTTAAACGTCCAAGTTCATGGTGTCAATCTGTTCAAGCTCTAATTCATGAGCTCTGGAAGACATCTGACTGACATGAATGATAAGACAAAACCAACTATACCCCCATCAAAACCAGCTTGGGGCAGATACACTGAAACCAGTCCCTGAAGCAAGGTCTAATCAGCTGTTTCTGGCAATGCCAATGCTGAAAACCGCCTTTGGTGGAGACCTACTTGCAATGCTCTCTCAACACTGTTCACTAACAAGCACAAAAATATGGATGCTGCAAAACTGATACAACGTCTAGATTTTCCATTGGTCGTGACGAAAATGGAAAATACTGGATCACGGTGAATTCATTTAAAATAGCAATCATTCAAAAATATAATTTAATATTGCAATACAAGTGTATGTACAACACATATTTTGAATTGTGTCATATAATTCATATCAAAGTAATTGTGATGATGTTGAAAAAATATATTTCAGGGATACAGCACAGGAGACTGCAAAGTGCTATTTTTTTATATATTACATAGCGTTTGCTATTGATATAACCTAGCACATTTTCAATACAAGCCACAAACAGAATGAACACAGTGAGATTACACAGAGCCTCCCAACACCTATTGATAATGTCACAGGAGGGCGGGAGAGTGACACAAACACAAACATCCTATCAACACTCATCCACTGCCCAGCGTTGCAAACGCCTGCATTTCATGACAGCCCTCATTCATTTAACATGTTTGTTTTGTTTTTTTCTTTACAGACCGCAGGAATTTCGCAGGTAAAGACACATTTCACACTTTATGTGGCTTTTATGAAATCTGTACAACAAAAAAGAACCTTATCAAGTCCTTCTTGGCTTGTGGAGATAAATACAAAATCTCACTCAACCTCAGTTCTGGTGTTTACTCTTATCTGGTTGAGTGTGTCAAATGATACAGGAAAATAAAAGGAATAATGCGAACTAATATTTCATACATAGATTGTGCAAAAACATGGAAAGAATGTTGTCCTATTTCACCATGTACCTCCCTTTAAATCTTCATGCAGTCTCTCCATTAACTTCTATATTCTAGGTGTGTATAGGGATACAACAGGTGTGGAGAGAGAGAGAGAGAGAGAGAGAGAGAGAGAGAGAGAGAGAGAGAGAGAGAGAGAGAGAGAGAGAGAGAGAGAGAGAGAGAGAGAACGAGAACGAGAGAGAGAGAGAACCTACTTTCCTACCCACCAAACAAGCCCGATTCCAGTGATCGGAGCAAGATAACCACCCTCTTGTTCAGCAGCTGCCGTTACAGGGGTTGTACCCGTGGATTGCAATACTATGTTTCCAGGGTCTTAGTCCTGGAGTTTGAAGTAACAATGGAGTAATTACAGAAGTCATTTGAGAAGTCAGAAATCGAGACTGAGTGTAAATTTGTTACAACTAAATGAATTAACAAGAGAGGTAATTTGCCAATTGAATCCTTTGAAAACATAAAATCCTCCCCTGGGTTTGCTGTTAAATGAATGTCTAAATTATGGCATAACAACACTCATTGGACCATTGTGGAGTCTGATTTCTTATTTCATTGAAGCTTTGTGGTCCCCACAGTGTTGCAGTGGCCTTTTATTTACAGCAGAACCCTGCTGTGCGCAAGGTATTATGGGAAATGGTGAAACCCAGAATACAGGAAGTGGTTAAATGTCAGCTCAGAACCATTCATCGGGCCACACCAGCAGCAAGTGAACAACACGAATATGACTTTTGAGTTATTTTGAGTTATTTCCAGAAGGCCTCATGACTGATTCAAGAGCAGTGGATTGGAAATGTCTTGAAAGATGTTTTCTCTGTAAAACAGAAGACAAGAGTACACTTCTTTTTTTCACCAGATCATCCTCGAAGGACCACGAACCTCCCCTTCAACAGACAGATGGATAGCAGTGCATATAGATGGATCATTTTCGCTGTGTTGCACATGGTTTCCATTTTCCTGCCCTTGCTGCAGTTTGGAGTTTCTTCCAGTCATTTACGTTGCCGCTGTCGAACCCTGCTGAGTTTATATTATAGATGGTCTCTCCTTCCCCATGTTTCATCACACAGGGGTGCAATCTGAAGCGAACAAGAGAATATTGAGAAAAAGAATGACATGTCTGGTGAGACACTTGGGAATTATATTTTGATCCAATAGCTTCTACGAATAACTATCCTGGCTCCTGATGGGAGGTCTACTGGAGTATAAACAGCCATTTTATTTACGATGCCCTTTCAGTTATTTATCTCCCTTTCTGCACAAAAGGAAAACCAATTACCCTTGTTGTAACGCGAAACTGCTGTATTTAAAAGAGCAGCGTCCCATAATCATGTTCAGTTTAACACAAAAATATAATTTCTTATTGGTGTCAGTTTAACTACAACTTGTTTAACTACATGACTTGTTGGAAGTCCACTTTGTTAATGTGTTTAGCTGTAGGGACACAACCTATTTGCACAAGTTATGTATGCTCAGGCATGCTCTTTTTGCTGTTATAAGAGGTCCTATCTTCCACATGAAATAAAACATTTCTTAGCAAACACCAGATTTATATTTCCAACAAGCGATACAAAATGACTTACATATACAGATACAATACAGAAAAATACATGTATTTATTTATTTATTTTTAAACAAACCCTGACAATATTTATTCACCATTTTTCATGAGCGTATGATTCAGGTCCTGACTTAATAAGATTTTTTTTTGTTTTGGTTTTTTATAGCATGCACAAGCTAGCACAGAAAAAACAACAAGGTGCTTCAGGGAACGTGGTGTAAATGAACTTCCAGGAATGACACAGAGAAGCAATGAGGCGTGGATGGAAAATCTACGCTGCACATCATCAGATAGAGATGCCAGTTGCAAATAGCTTCATTGAAGTGTCAGCACTCATCCATCAATCAATCATCCGCAAGAAACAATAACGACACAGCGATGGGGCCGCTTTTATGAGGCCTACTCATGGGTATCGGAAACAGCACTTAAATGCACTTCTGACACGAAAAAGCAAGCAAGCTTTGAAGCAAGAGCAGAGAAGTGCTCCCTTGTCTGAGCAATGTACAGGTTTGCTTAAGATCTTTTAGGGAACACCCTTTAGTTTAACGATTAATATATAAATCTGTAATTAAAGGTTTTGATTATTATTATTATTATTATTATTATTATTATTATTATTATTATTATTATTATTATTATTATTATTCATTTTATTTTAGTTATTTCTGTAACTTTTTGTACAATATATAATATAATGCTATACTACTACTACTACTACAACTGCTACTACTACTACTAATAATAATAATAATAATAATAATAATAATAATAATAATAATAATTATTATTATTATTATTATATTTTTGTACACATTTTTGGTGAGTCTGTATTCAGCAGATGGTCGTAGGTTCTAGTTGCCTGTTTGCCTAGACATTTGCAACACACGCTAGATCACAGCCAATGCCATCTAGTGATCTGCCACTTTTGGATCAAATTTCCTTCTGTTTTGCCGGCATTAAACTGCAGTGCACAAGATGGTTTGGGCGCTTGCTAATATAAAGACGCTTTAGATGATCTAGCCTACATTAGAAATCTATTTTAATGATCTTAAAGAGAGAGGGGTCTTTATGCCACCACCCTCAAAATTATAAATATGATTTTCTGTAAGCCTCAGTTCACATTGTTTTTATTGTATGAAGAAATGTTAAAAGCACGTGGGTTTACAGTACAGTACTTCCATAAAAATGGCAACAGACAAAACAAACAGCTGGCCAACCACTAGTATTGGTATTTAGTCTGGCAGTGTTTTTTGTTTTAGTGCTCAGGTAGATGAAATCAAATCCAATTACGTTTGGATATTAATCAATTCAGCTCATGACATTCATGGTCATTTATTTTCCTTTTTGTGTTGTGCATATCATTTTTAATTGAACCGAGGTCAGGGCTGTGCTTGTTTTATTTTGAGGCTTGCAGCATGCATCAGGTTGTTTTTTTAGAAGGTGGAATTTGTTCCCTTCAAAACCCACTTAAAAACACATCCATCGTAGAAGTACTGAAGACAAACGGCATGTCACGTGCACTGTGACACAATTTAATTAAATAGAAAATGAATAAATAACAATAAATAAAAAATATAGCTATTTTGCACCAGTGGGAGATATTAGTCTTTGATTTCTGTTTTCTCATTTGCCACATTTTTATTCTTGTTAAAAGAAAAAAAAATAAGGAATATCAATATTAAATCAAATGTAAAAAAGATAAATAAACCCGTTTTATTTGATTGATTGCTGTGACTTTTCCTAATGTATTTGTAGTTTGTTAAATCTGTATTGAAAAACAACTCTTACAGCCAAGGATTTCTGGAATTAGACCTCTTTTGTATTTTCATTTTACTATTAAATGATATTCACACTAACACTGCATGTCCCTTAAACTAGGGTAAAGTTTATGTAACTTAAAATGTCATTTCTCATACTGTTCTGGGTTATGTTGCTCAACTCCAATATTGAGTTATGACATCTTTTTTCTACATCTATACCCTGTAGAATAGAACTATGGTCTGGTGGAGTTGAAACGTCACACTGTCATATGACTTGAATGGGATATTACATGACTATGGCTGTTGGGTCCTGGCACTTAGGATTCTCCAGACAAGCTCAAAACAAGTTCAGGTTTCAAAGTCAAGATTTAGAGAAACATGATCAACAGAACCCAGAACCACCGGCAATGACCACAAACATCATCAAATAGTAAGGGCAATGTAAAACAGCTCTTCAAATGAAAGGCCGTTTTCAACTAATCTTAATAAGGGAAGCATCTCTAATGATTTGAGTGTTTACATAAGTGACCTGAGCAAATACCCACAGTACACTCAGGCTGTACAAACACCAAAATGACTGAGAAGAAAAGGGTCTGCTTGGTAAATATGTGTGTTTATTAAATTATTATAACGGCACAAGCGCTTATATGTAAGAGTGGCTGGCAGAGCCTTGTTTCAATTTGATTTTGAAGGATATGTTTTCTTGGCCGTTTCAACATTTGGCGGCGCACAACAACACAGCCCACAGCAGAGTGCAAGATGCCCCTTTATACCCAACAACCCTGTGAAAACATGTAACATTTAAACATAACCAGACACACAATGTAGACCTAACAAGACATGTTATTGGGCCCCGCAAGTCGAACGAGGGACAAACACAACACGATTGGACAACATTCACAAGCACACTGGGGTGACGACTCGCTCACGCTTCCCCCCACCCCACAGGTGCACTCGCTCACATGCACAGACACTCAGGACATAAACACAACACAGAACAGCGACACAAACCATACGACACATAACATTTAGTACAGATTGCTACAGTATATTTAGTTTATATGCATTATATACATTAGTTAATATATCTGGGAGATCCTCTTTTTCATGATTATTATATGCATTATATACATTAGTTAATATATCTGGGAGATCCTCTTTTTCATGATTATTAGGCTATTATCTTGTTTATATTAAGCAATGGAATGGTTGAATCGATTGTATGGAAATGTGTCGTTCTCCTCCTAATGATGCCATTTGAATCAATGTACATTTTTAAACAAGGTATAAATATAAATACATTTAGGAATATATTCATGTTATTATTAAATCACATAGCTAGCCTAATATAAATGTAACTCAAGTATTCATGCTTTTAAAAATGGTTAAAAATGTAATACCCTAATAATAATAATGGTTTGTTTTATGTGACAGGTCTATGTATATGCGTATAAGGTATCTAAAATGTGGTCCTACTACTTGAATGTTTGTTATAATAGTAGACCATTTTTCTTATACAAAAACTAAGAGTTGTACCACAAATACAAAAATAAATAGCACACCAAAAACATCCTTTAAGATATACAGTGAGGACTATAATGTAAATGGAGGGATCTACTTTCCATTGCATATAATTATGATGTATAAAATCAGCCTTCCAGTTAAAAAAGAATTAATATTAAACACAAAAAACTTGACTGTAAGGGCTGACAATTCCAAAAAAGATGGGAAATTGTCAGCTAAGGCTGCCACTGCGCCCTTACCTGACCCGTGTTCTGACAAGGCTCCCAGCACACACTGCTTAACTGGTACAGCAGGTGGGTTCACTTCAGACAACACGTGTAGTCACCAGTGGGTTGCTGACAATTCAAAAGTTCTCTGAAACAGCCTAATACATATCCTTTAGAAGTTTAGAAGAGTCACTGTCATAACTGGATAAGAAAGACCTATAAAGTTCATGGATTGATTGGTTGTAAAATGCTTGTGTAACATTATTTGTCTCATTTTAATAATCTCGTCACTACGTAACCCCTAAAGTGACATGGTGTAAATTAAAAAGTAAGGCTGCTATTTTGTGCACACAACATACTATGTCGAGTTTATGAGATATCATAGTAAGTCGTGCACACGAGATGGTAGCCTCCCATTTTAATTTTTACACCATGTACCTTTAGGGGTTCCGTACATTACTGTGACACACATACATGAAATTTATTTTCCAGCATATAAAACACATGTTTTTTGTGTCCTTCATAAACAAAAACGAAGTCCCAAAAAAAGAAAGAAAAAGGTTGAAATGGTTATGATAGTTGTAAATATTTGTATGCTAAAGTACTGAATAAACAGCTTGTCTCACTCCAGATGTGTTAATATTCCAACTGTTCTGATTAGCTTTTCCAATTCACATATAATTCTATCGCAACAAGAAAACAACCATGGTGGTTGTGGTTTTAGTCCTGACCTGGCCACTGGTGACTACACATGTTGTCTGAAGCGAACCCACCTGCTGTACCAGTTAAGCAGTGTGTGCTGGAAAGCCTTGTCTGAACACAGGTCAGGTAAGGGCACAGTGGCGGCCTTACCTGACAATTTCCTGTCAAGTAACACTTAGTTTTTTGTGTTTAACTAATATAAAGTGGGGATTGAGCCACATCTCCAAACATTTGATTACTCACAAGACTGTCAATTTATGCAAAACTTCATAGTGATGCCTCACCAGATTGATCTCAGGGGACACAATTTAGTGTGGTTTTTTACCCCATTTATTTTACAAGTGTTTTTAAAGGCACTGTTGCCAAATCTTAAAATGATTGTCAAGGAAAAAAACAAATGATACATACTCATCACATCTTTAGAGATAATAAAACACCAGTGTGTAATGTGTATACTTTGTCTTAAAGAGACAGCTCTTCCACCATAACTTCTTTTTTACTATACAATCTAACTTGTATGTTTTACTACATGCACCAGTAGTTTAGCTCCATGCACACTGCTATTGTAATTAAATGTATGCTGTTAACAGCTGTACAAACTTACATTTTAGAAATCTATGATAAGAATGTAAAACATTTAGAGCTGTCTCAGTATTTATATTCAATTTGATTTTTTGATTTTGGATGGAATATTAGTGTCAGAAATATAAAACAAAATACTAGAGAAGGCAAAATAGACATTAAAACTGTATGGGGCTAGTCTTGCTGGCAGCAGCTAGTTTGCAATCCTGACCCCTTCTGGATGTAAAGCTATATTACCATTACCTCAGTGTGTAAACGCACGGTTTGACTTTATAAGCAATATTTCACCCATTAATTACAAAAAAGGCTTTGACCATGTTCCTTAATATGCAAAATTTAGAACAAATACCTTTAGGCACCAAATAATTAAAGTGACTGTTTAGTTCAAACAATTTTTTATTCGTACAGGGTGGGGCATAGGTGTGAAATGGCTTTAAGTGATCTATTTAAAGTGTGGTGCAGAATCAATAGGATGTTTATCTTATCAGCAAAATACACGATATTGCCTGTGATGCCTGACTTTCAGTACATTTTGTACAATTTGATAAGTAAAAACATCTTTTTGGGAGATGAACTCAAATACTTAACCACATTATTAATTTAGGACATGTGTATTTTATTTAAGATAAGCATATATGCTTGGTACAGCTCACATTCAAGAAATGTATTCCTGCAGATGTAAAAAACCTGGTTATTGTAAAGAAAAAAAAAAAAAAAAAGATTACATTCCCTTTTAAAGAGCATAGCTATACCCCTTCCATAAAATGAGATCCAATATCCACTTTAATGATGATTCTCTTATCATAGGGGACCCTTTCAAAAGTTTACAATGATTAAAATGGAATAATGTAATATCACTGTACGGGACAGCTTTCTAGATAGTCAATAATGATACTACTACTTTCCAATTTGGTGTTCTCATGAATACATTCACAATACAACAGCATGGGATGAGTTTTTTTTTTTTAAACATCAAATGGTTTAACAACATATGGTCATATTTAAAGTTAATAGGCCTATATACATTTGCTTTGAAAAAAAAATTGCAGATTACACACTGGTGTGAAACAAGTTAATAAACTACATGTGATCTGTGTGATCAATTAAATATGCCGAGTGAAGAATGCAATATTAAGTTATATACCGGAAATTCAAAAAGGAACTCCTTTATGAGTATACATGAGAACAGGACAATATTTTTTACATTTACTGTATTTATACACCAGACTGGGGCCTAGGAGTCCTGTGAGGTTCCAGCGTCGGCTCATGTTAACATATGACCCTAAGATAGACCTTGAGGTCATGCCAGGGTTAATATATATGGAGCGAAAGTTTGCTTTCTTTGCTGAGCATCTGTGCTAAGTTTACAGAGTCGTGGGATAGGAGGATGATGCTAAGTGAATGCTCAGTTTGTGTTTGCGATTGTTCAGACCCATAGGCTATATGCACTAATGCGAGCTAATGCAATGGATTACACAGCATAAGCCCCAAGGACAAGACAGCAAACAGATGTGCTGTACTTAAAAAAAATGTCTTTAATGTGCTCCTCACTGTCCCTTGTCATTTTATGTTGTCAAGTGTACATCAGTGTGATGTGTTTTGCATTTTGCTCATTTTCAGGATTTTGTTTCCGCCATTAACAGCCAACCCACATGGGAAAAAATAAAAACAAAAACAAAATTAAAACTCTGGCATCGGTCACCAGCTACAGATTCGTAATAATGTATTTTTCCACATGGCAATCTTGGCAGAATTTCACATCCTGGTTTTAATAAGTAATGCTCTTTCCCCACCCTTAACTTACAGTGGCTTAATCATTAGCTAAACAAGGAACCAGAACTCAGAGGAAGATTAAAACCTACAATGTCATTAATGTATACACATGATCATATCTGAAGAGACATTTAAATTGCTGTAGTAGTACTGAACCTAGATATTTCATAAATGATGTTATATACAGACGTGCTCAAATTTGTTGGTACCCCTCCACAAAAAACGAAGAATGCACAATTTTCTCTGAAATAACTTGAAACTGACAAAAGTAATCGGCATCTACCATTGTTTATTCCATATTTAATAGAAATCAGACTTTGCTTTTGATTTTTTATTCAACATAATATTGTAAATAATAAAACAAATGAAAATGGCATGGACAAAAATGATGGGACCGCTAACCTAATATTTTGTTGCACAACCTTTAGAGGCAATCACTGCAATCAAACGTTTTCTGTAGCTCTCAATGAGACTTCTGCACCTGTTAACAGGTAGTTTGGCCCACTCTTCCTGAGCAAACTGCTCCAGCTATCTCAGGTTTGATGGGTGCCTTCTCCAGACTGCAAGTTTCAGCTCTTTCCATAGATGTTCGATAGGATTCAGATCAGGACTCATAGGAGGCCACTTCAAAATAGTCCTATGTTTTGTTCTTATCCATTCTTGGGTGCTTTTAGCTGTGTGTTTTGGGTCATTATCCTGTTGGAGGACCCATGACCTGCGACTGAGACAGAGCTTTCTGACACTGGGCAGTACGTTTCGCTCCAGAATGCCTTGATAGTCTTGAGATTTCATTGTGCCCTGCACAGATTCAAGGCACCCTGTGCCAGGCGCAGCAAAGCAGCCCCAAAACATAACCGAGCCTCCTCCATATTTCACTGTAAGTATGGTGTTCTTTTCTTTGAAAGCTTCATTTTTTCGTCTGTGAACATAGAGCTGATGTGACTTGCCAAAAAGCATCAGTTTTGACTCATCTGTCCAAAGGACATCCTCCCAGAAGGATTGTGGCTTATCAATATGCATTTTAGCAAATTCCAGTCTGGCTTTTTAATGTTTTTCTTTCAAAAGTGGAGTCCTCCTGGGTCTTCTTCCATAGAGCCCATTTTTGCTCAAAAAGCGACGGATGGTGCGATCAGAAACTGACGTACCTTCACCTTGGAGTTCAGCTTGTATCTCTTTGGCAGTTATCCTTGGTTCTTTTTCTACCATTCGCACTATCCTTCTGTTCAATCTGGGGTCGATTTTCCTCTTGCGGCTGCGCCCAGGGAGGTTGGCTACAGTTCCATGGACCTTAAAATTCTTAATAATATGTGCAACTGTTGTCACAGGAACATCAAGCTGCTTGGAGATGGTCTTGTAGCCTTTACCTTTACCATGCTTGTCTATTATTTTCTTTCTGATCTCCTCAGACAACTCTCTCCTTTGCTTTCTCTGGTCCATGTTCAGTGTGGTGCACACAATGATACCAAACAGGACAGTGACTACTTTTCTCCATTTAAATAGGCTGAATGACTGATTACAAGATTGGAGACATGTGTGATACTAATTAAAGAAACTAATTAGTTTGAAATATCACTATAATCCAATTATTTATTATCTTTTCTAAGGGGTACCAACAAATGTGTCCAGGCCATTTTAGAATATCTTTGTAGAATCAGCAATAATTCATCTCTTTTCATAGCGTATTTGCTTTATTCTATGACATACCAAAGGCATGCAAGTATACATGATAAAATAGCTTTTAATTTCATCACTTTTCAGGAGGAATGAAGCATTATTTCAATGAGCTGTAAGGGTACCAACAAATTTGAGCACGTCTGTATGAACTGCTATTAAAATGGACAGCTTTTTATTCCTGCTTAAATTTTTAATTTTCATTTTATTTCAATCTATTGTGTAAAAAAAATGTTCAACCCCCTCTTAGATAAAGGTATTTTCTTTTGAAAACGAGTACAGAAATCACAGGGCATACTATCCATGTATTTGCATGGTACCATTGGAATGTTTACATGCTGCAGACTGCCCTCTAGTGAGTCTTGTAGTCAGTTCTTGACAAGAGAATAACCCCCAGTTTCATTTTTTATGCTGCCATTTGAAACCACCCTTTGTGTTAGAAGAGTCTTACTTACGGTTTCCAAATTTAATAACTAACACAATGGAGCGAGGTAACCAGTGGTGTAGCACAGGGATCAGTATTAGGTCCTCTGCTATTCCTAATCTACATTAATGATTTAGATTCTGGTATAGTAAGCAAACTTGTTAAATTTGCAGACGACACAAAAATAGGAGGAGTGGCAAACACTGTTGGAGCAGCAAAGGTCATTCAAAATGACCTAGACAGCATTCAGAACTGGGCAGACACATGGCAAATGACATTTAATAGAGAAAAGTGTAAAGTATTGCACGCAGGCAATAAACATGTGCATATATCATATGGGAGATACTGAAATTGAAGAAAGGATCTATGAAAAAGACCTTGGAGTTTATGTTGACTCAGAAATATCTTCATCTAGACAATGTGGGGAAGCTATAAAAAAGGCAGACAAGATGTTCGGATATATTGTGAGAAGTGTTGAATTTAAATCAAGGGAAGTAATGTTAAAACTTTATAATGCATTATTAAGACCTCACCTAGAATATTGTGTTGTTATGGTCACCTCGTTACAAAAATGATATTGCTGCTCTAGAAAGAGTGCAAAGAAGAGCAACCAGAATTATCCTGGGTTTAAAAGGCATGTCGTATGCAGACAGGCTAAAAGAATTGAATCTATTCAGTCTTGAACAAAGACGACTACGCGGTGATCTAAATCCTAAAAGGTATAGACAATGTTGACCCAGGGGACTTTTTTGACCTGAAAAAAGAAACAAGGACCAGGGGTCACAAATTGAGAGTAGATAAAGGGGCATTCAGAACAGAAAATAAGAGGCACTTTTTTACACAGAGAATTGTGAGGGTATGGAACCAACTCCCCAGTAATGTTATTGAAGCGGAGACCCTGGGATCCTTCAAGAAGCTGCTTGATGAGATTCTGGGATCAATAAGCTACTAACAACCAAAACAAGCAAGATGGACTGAATGGCCTCCTCTCGTTTGTAAACTTTCTTATGTTCTTAATAGTAAAGTAGGAAAAAAAATGAATACCCCATGAGCTTAAATGAAAAGGAAAATACAATTGATTGTTTATATCCCATGTTATTATTCTGCTCAATATCCATTTTAGTGATTGGTATCCACCTGCAGTTTACAGTAATGAGCACATCTTCAGGTACAAACGGTATCTGTTGAAACAGCAAGAGGAGTACTCTGCTTCCCCCACATGGAACACCACCGAAACATGTGGGGGAAAAAAGTTAAATGTGTGGTAATTGTGGACGCCATTAAAAGAACAAATGAAACAGAACCACAGAGATGCAAAACTCTAAATCTATATTTACAAACTGAATTAAGTGATATGTTTCAACCAACGTACAGGCAGTACACTGTAAATTTCACAAATAAAGAACAATGTATTGCTTACACCGAAAGTTTTAAAAATAATCCCACATCATGAAATAAATTATAAAAAAGAAAACCAAAAATAGTCATGTACCTTAATATGCAAACTTTAGAACAAATACCTTTCTGCCAGTACATAATACTGATGCGTAATACATCCATTTCATGGGACATTTGAACTGCCTTATTCAGTGTTTAACTAGCTTGCAGAAGCATTATGATGCTCTCTAGATGAAAATATAAATGATCAATTAATGTAACAACCAAGTATCTACAATCTACAATTCCATTTGAATTATAGAAAACAAAATGTTTGGAATACAGATTTCAGAAAACATACAGAATGCAATAAGATAACATTTTCAGAATGAATACGATAAGTGTCAAGATGGAAACATAACTCTTAACTAATGCAAATTTGCCATCGTCTGATCAGTAGTGGCATATTGTTTTTGCATTTCACATCAGCAACATAATGCACAAGCTTAACAGGTCTCAAGCCAGTCCAAACAGCACACCTGCTGGCACTAGATCTGGTGACACAGCTCAACACTGCTTGTGTTGTAACACATCCACTTTATGGGTAAAGCAGGAGAAAGCAGCACAGCTTGCAGCAGGCGTACAATAAATATCAGAAATCAAGAAATTGTATAACAAAACTGTATAAACCAGCAAGTATTTTGTGAAAGTGCAAAATTATATATATATATATATATATATAAAAAAAATCTAATATGTACATATGGCTCAGCTTAGGAACAAGACCTCATTGAAGGATTATAAAACTACAATCCCGTTATACAATAATGTGTTAAAAGAATCAGAAAAGACCCGTTTTAAGTAGCCGAGGCATTTTAGCACTGACATCCTGATTTTTTTTTTTTTTACATTTGTTTTGCAATTGAAAAAACACAAACTAACTTTGAAATCAGTGCAAGAATATTTGTGCTGTTTTGCTCTTTGGAAATAAAATGTGTTGACAGTAGCTTTAAATGGTATGTGGTGTTATCTCAATGAAAAACAAAGAAATCCTGAAAACAATTTTCCCAGTACAATGCGTTTAGATAGGCAACGGGCGGCAATGTTATTTAATGACTACACTTGATTTCAAGTTTAGACCAGGTAAAATATATTAAATGGTACCACTTAGCTAGTATTCATTAACCCCTGAATAAAAGGGAACTGATTTATATGTTCTATGAACCGTATTCCACAAGACTGGGCAAAATGCTGGGCAGTTACACTTCCTACTAAGTGACACCAAGCAAAGTACAGTGCAAGTATTTACATCGTTAAACTGTGCTGTACCTACTGTATGTGAATACACTGTACTTGCATAGCAGAAGACTTCTGGTTAATCCCCACTGCGGTCAGTCCAATAAAGATTTTGGTATTCATGGCCAACGTCATCTAAATGTCATCTCTACCTCACAACCCTCCTCCTCCTTTAACCCCACTTTGAGGAGACATAGACCATGAACACAAAAATTAAACTGACCAAAGAAGCGATGTCCAGTGCATGGAATGCAAAGAGCAGTAGACAAGCACACTGCAAGTATTGTGGTTGAATTGTTTCAAGTAGGTACAATAAGCAAGTGCCTACACCATACTTAATTAAATGAAATAAACATAAAGCACATTTATACTGAAAAAGTCATTACAAAAACTTAATGGGAAGAAATGTCATGAGCTGCCCAATGTAACACTATCATAATATCCGTCCGTTTATAATCAACATCGACCTTGAAGACAGTCAGCAGCTTGTGTATTTAAGCAGTTCCACTTCATTTTTGGTCCGTGTCTGTGTGTCCTCCATGTTAACTCTCCACTCCTCTGCTCAGCACAACAGTGTGAGGTTGTGTGGGCTTTGTTCTCACATTCTGAATAGTTCTCAAAAGCCATAGAAAATACCACGGCAGCAACAGTCAACTCGAGAACAAGTGCAGTAATTCATTCTGAGTCCGTCTGCTCTCAGCAGGTTTAAAATGTGGAGCCTAGTGAGGTTAAAACTGTCAGTTTTTAAGAGAGAATCTACAAACATTCTACAAATACTATATCATATCATCAGTACGCTTTTGCTTTGAGATTTTAGGTCTGGTCTGGCATGTCATAGCATTTGTATTTGTAAAAGGGACAAGCTAGTACTTCCTTACAATTTACGGTTCATTGCAATCAGGGATTAGACATTTGATACAAGTGGCTTCACCAAGGAGGTGCTCCAGTTCTTCCAATACCAAACCTGCATCCGATAAGTCTATCTTTTGTTGTCTTGTTTTAAAGCACTTGAGTGAATATTTCACTTAAAAAGGTCACCCTTTATAACTTAAAGGCTGTGGAGACAAAAGTCCTATAGGATCTATTGTTACTGTAAAAACTAGTTTATATATCTCCTCACCTACAATTCTCCAATTAAACTACAGAAGCCTCTTGCAAAAAATCCTGTATGGACATATTCATTTTTTAACATGACCTCGGAGAACATTCAAGTGTCAGCTAACTTGAAATTTTACAGGCAGGTGCATATAAAATCTCTGTGGCACAGCCAACACTAACAGTAGTGTTTTAGATATGTACAAGTCACATCTTATTCCAGGAGCTTCAAACTTTTGTTTATTTTCCATTCTGTTATATTAAACAAAGGCAAACAGAACAGAGCACAAAATCTCATTTAATTCAGACCTAGGGAAAAAAAAAACAAAAAAAAAACACTGAAAGTTAAAATGCTGCATGTCTGACTTGAATGCTAATTAAATGCAATTTATACAAAACTACTGCAAGGTTTAAGAAATTTACCAGTCATCTGTCAAATGGTCATATTTTAAGCATTCTTATCAGTGGGTCCAGAGCGTGCATTACTCCTAGGGCTTGGATAGTTCCTCCTTTGTAGCATGCTACTTGGGTAATGCTGATAGAGTAAAGGCCTATTCCCTGGAAAAGGAAGATGTGGAAGACAGCTTAATTAAAGTGGCACTAACAACATTATGATATGCTTTCACCCAGTTCAGAGAAAAAACACTCACACAAAAACAAAAATCTGCTGGTAAAGGGCAATTTGGAATGAAATTTCAATATATATATATATATATATATATATATATATATATATATATATATATATATATATATATATATATATATACACATACATATATATATATATATATATATATATATATATAAAGAAGAGTTCTCAGGAGCATGCATGACTATTTCCCAAAATTACTGGATCTTTTAATGATCTTGACAGTGGCAGTACCAAATACCTTTACTATGTAAAGCCCAAATTTGACCTTGTTAGATGTTGCAACGAAAAAAAAAAAAAAACCACATTAAAAAAGGCCTCTAAAGGAATGATTCCCTTGTGAAGAGAGGCTCATTTTTCATGACAAGGAAACATCAAGTTATTTTGCCTTTTAAATGCATCCAGTAGTAATAAATCCAAACTGTTTGCATGCTCGTTTAATTAGATATGACATCTGAATGAACAAAATTGAATAATTACACTAAACAGATTTGATTGGCTAGCTTTTAAAACACTCTCGTCACACACAGATGCTTCATCCCCCCCCCCACAATGCTGCCAACAAGCTCCATCAAGCAGCAAGTCAGGCACAATAAAAAGACAGAGATGATGTGAGGATAACACTGAATGAGGGATTCCAGAACACTCGTGTCTCCTCTGGGCAACAACTGGCACAGCATACAAGCCATAATGGAAGGTCTCATAGCTTAATTAAGTTTGCCAAGTGGAACACATTTCCTCATGTCACACTCCGGGCAGTTTTTTTTTTTCTTTTTCTAATGAAACGCTCATTTATTTGGCAACACTCGAATGAGCATATTAGTTATACATAAAAACATACACACCCCAGATAGTACAGATTACTACCTCTTAAAAGCAGTAATCTGCATTATGTAATCATATATTTTACTTCTTGCAAAGCAATCAAAGTGGCCATATTTGATTTATTTTGCTTTATTTAAGGTCAATACCTCAAATCCTTTCTGTAAACTCACAAAATAATGACACTCTACAACAGGGGTCTCCAACCCTGGTCCTGGACAGCCCCTATCCAGCAGTTTTTCTAGGTGTCTTTACATCAGTAGCTAAAGATCTGGAACACCTGTTAATCTTGACTACTTAAGCCAATAATTGGTTCAATTAAGTAACAGATTGTTTGAAACGGAAACCAGCAAGCCACAGTAGCTCTCCAGGACAAGGGTTGGAGACCCCTGCTCTATAATGATGCTCAAGTGTTATTTATATTACCTTCTACAACTGCAGCAGATCCTTGGCTCATGCCCGTGCCACCAGAATTGTACAATGAAGCAAGGTCATGGGGGTTGTAGGACCGGAGAACATTCAATACATTCCATTCTGGATCCTCTCCATTTGCATGTACAGACGGCGACGTTTTCACTGGAGAGAAGGAATGTGCCGCTGTGGTGGGTGAGCTTTCCCTAGACGTCACCATGTTTCTCCCTGGAACGAACAGCATGCCGTGGTGGTCACCTCTCATGAAACTACTCCTCTCAGAAACGTCTTGCTCATGGCTCGATGAGCTGGAAGACCTGCATCTCTTATTGGAGGGCTCTCCAAAGTCCAAATGCACTGGGTTTCCATTCCCATTAGAAAGGCTGACCCTTACAGAATCACCCCGCCACAGATCTCCATTTCTAACCTGACGACCTCTGTGCACAGGCCCTTCGCTGCCTAAAAAATTGGGTCTCCTGGACAGAGCGACATCTCCGTCCCTTTTGGGGTGAGCTTCAGAAGTGCCTTGTCCAACTTCAGTTTGATTTAGCCGACGGGGATTTTGCTGCGTGTCCCCCCTCCTGTTCTGAGCTACTTTTCTTGATTCTACTTCATGCGATTGCACAGCAGGTGGAGTAGTCTTAGTTGGGTTTATTTTGCCAAGGGGCTTTGCTTGCTGGTAAGGTGGAGACTTGGTTCGCCGAGGGTGGCTTCTGTGAAACAAAGGCAAGGGGGAAACATCTTTTCCCTCAAGGGCAGGGGGGCATCCAGTGTATCTTTTTTGTTTGAGGGCAGCAGTACTTTTTAACCCATTTGTGCTGGTAACATCAGGCTTGTATTTATGCACCAACTTCTGGTGCATCAAAAGGACTTCTGGGTATAGAGTTTTATAAGTACAAAATGGGCAGGTACTGGTTGTTAATGCACTCTTAGGATCCGAGGTAGAGGAAACAGAAAGCGACATTTTAAAGGACAAATTTAATGGTTTCTCAAATGACTCCTCTTTTATTTCTTTTCTTTCCAACTTCAGTTTGAGTGATACAGAATCACTGATGCCATGGGCCCCACTTCCCAACCCTAAAGAATCACTGGACACAGCACTTTCTTTTTCTGATTTTACTCCAGTGTTCCGGGCAGCCTGGCAGGATTTCTTGATCACTGTGGCTTTGTCCAGATGCTCACTTTTCAAGCCAACACGTGAAGCACTGTTAAGCACCATGCTGGATGTGGGTGAAGACCACAGCTGTTTGCGTTGTTTTGCATTTTGGTCAATATCAAGGTGTTTAGACGCACCTTTTGCGCAAGCTAATTCCTGAGCAGATTTATCCTTGCTTGGTAAGGCTTCTTCAGGAGCAAGTGATGCCGATGAAGTTTTACCAGCAAGTTCAGCTTCAGAATGTTTGTCTTTGTGGTGTCTCTCCAAGTGATATCTTAACGATGTCTTCTGAGCTGCAGCATACTCACAGAACTCACATTTGTACGGTTTTTCACCTGTAAAAGTTAACAAAGCATGTTGGCAATCTGCTTTCAGTAGTATGTATACACTTTATAATACTGCAGCCTAGGTGCCAGACAAGTGCACCTTATGAAAATGTAATTACACAGTTTTCTGTTGATAAGATACCAGAAAATTATGCATTATTCTATCATGACCCAAGCTTTCCTTGGGCCACAACTCCAAACTGAACACTCCATTAGAAGTGCAGAATGACTTTGGGGGTGCGACATCAAATCTTTAGGTTAGTTAACATACTATATACGTGAAAACAATTTAATTGACTTCTTAAACTCTTATACATTTGACTTTTGTTTTAATGGTGTCTGTTCAACAACAGAAAATAGAAACTTCTACCCATTTAAGCTTTTAAAATTTAAATATCTGAAGCTAAGCTTTTTAAAAAAAAGTTACATTTCAAGCAGTAATGAATTACCTGTGTGTGTCCGGAGATGAATGTTGAGGTAATAATTTGAACGGAAAGTCTTTCCGCAGTAACTGCACTCTTTGGAGGAGCCAAGATTTTTGCTCTTTCCTTTCTCAGAGCCATCTTCACTTTTATCTATGGGAATAAATAACAAAAAATAAGTTATTCGTTGAAATAGCAGAACATTTGTTTACTTTACGACAGTATAAAATGAACAGGTTTCCCTTCCCCAGTGATCCTCATAAGAGCTAAGCAGTAGAGTTTGCAAATTGCCTTTAACTAGCCTACAAATCTAAAGCTTTTGGTGACCTACAAGGCTACTGAAGGTTTTGTTTGAGGCAGAATTTTTGCAATAGGTTAAATGTTAATGTTTTGCAAGAAAGGCGATTATAACAATGTCTCTCCTTAGATTTTGTTATCGTGGTTCTCCACAGTTTTTTCTGAGGACCTGAAGTGTTTAAGTGCAGAACCACAATATAGCAGCAGAGGGAGCTAATGCCATGACATCTGCACAAACACCAAGCAGTGCTTGAGATGGCTGGGCATAGATTACATTCTTGTAGTTGCAAAATAGACAAACTCGATATTGCTGGTAAAATAAAGCGAAGTATTTTGGCTTGCAACACAGCCATCCTTATCCTTGAAGCAGTGTTATGACTGAAGGAAAGCAAATCTCACAAATCTCCTGGAGCTGGTTTTTAAAAGCTTTGGTAAATCGGGTTTCCGCGCTTGATCTGGATTATATTGTGCAATAGGGTTTTTCAAAACATCAAAATGCGATCGCGATTACTGTGATCTAGATTTTGTTTTGGTAATCCGATCGCACTTTTAAATCACGATTAAATGTTGCAATTGGGTTTTTCAGGATTTAAAGAGATCACCATTACTTTGATCCAAAATACCAGGATAATTGTGATCCTACTGGAGAGGTGGACTTAGCTTTTAAATTATCACAGAACAGCGATATTTTGTTTGAATTGTCATAGCAAACACACACTATGTCAAAACCGAATGTTAGAATATCATATTTACATATTTAAGTTTTGTATCCATGCAAGCAAAATGGAAAACATGTATTTAGTGGTATAGCTTTAATAAAAAAAATAAAAATAAAAAAATAACATATGCCTTCACATACGCCTCCTTAAAGCTAGTCTGAGATGCTGGACTCCCGACCGACTAGGAAGACGACGAAGATGTCTAAAAACACATATACTTTTCAAAAGTTTTATTTTTATTTTATTTTTATTCTTAACAGAAATTCAGTTATTAATTTCTGTTAAGTAGGCATAAATAAAATAACAATTGTTTGCATATGTTATATGTGCACCAACATCAAAAGTGATGTGTGATTTTTGTTAAAAAAATATATATATATATATAAAACATAAATTACCATGATCTTATTTCTTTTGTTAAATTAGGCTGTACCATAAATAATGACCTAAAAAAAAAATACACTTAGCCCACTTCAAAAAACAAGATTTCGTAATCATGAATATTTGTTATCTGGATAAATGTAATCCATTTTCTCAGAAACCGGATCAAAATGATCCAGATAAAAGTAATCTCGATCACAAAATATAGGATTACAAAATTCGGATCACTGTTATCCAGATTAAAAGTTTTGAAAAACAGACACCTGGTGTTCAGGGAAACCAAACATGGATTACAAACACTTTCACATGCAGAGTGAACTCAGAAGAGAATATTCAGAAAGACAAAAGTACAAAAGACACTACATTTTCCTGATAGATTTCAAATAACAGGTGTATTTTATGGATGACTTTAGATTAGCCTACATTGTTGATGCAATTCTCTATCCTCACCTACCACTGACTCATATTAACGTGTGGCTTCTTTTGTAGTAAAAGATGTTTTCAAAAAATGAGGAACCTGCTATTCCGGTTCTGCAACACTCCCTATCATCTTGTAGATATCCATATACAACATCTGCAATTCATTTTAAGTTAATATTAACACACCTTAATGCAAGCGACACAGGTGAGGGCTGAGCACATATCGGGATGAGGGGATTTCCTTTCCATAATCATTGTTAATCAATTTCCTGATATTCTGACCTTATTAGGGACGTTTTTCATAAAGAGACTACTACTTTCAAATTAATGTGCTGCTTTTTCTTTGTAAGATTTAGTAGTAACAGGCAAGAGTAAAGACAACAGTTTGTGGTTTAAAAGGGTATTGCTATACATCTGTATATATCCAGCTGCAGCAGATTTTAAGTAACAGCCTACCTGAATGAAATACATCGCCATGTATTCCCTCTTCTGAGCCATCTTCAGAACATTCTTCAGTTCGGTCCAATGTGCCACTTTCCATAGATCCAGTACTTAACTGCTTGCTGTCAATGGAGATAGGACTCTCAGCACCATTCCTTTCCTTCTTGTGTATTCTGGAGTGGAGCACCAGCTGGTGGTAAGTTCTGAAGGTCTTCCCACAATCCCCACACTGAGTTGGCTTTTCCTTGCTCTGTAGAGACTTGTGATCTATATCTGGGGAAGGGGTGTCCCCACTGGCACGTTTAGATTTCAGTTTACAAATTAAGCCCTCCTTAACTGGATTGTAACTTCTACTTGTGGACCATATTTCTTGGAGTTCTTCTTTATCTGAGCAGGAATCTTCATTATCAGTGCTGATCTCGTGACCGGGTTCTTTGGTCTGCCCCGGCCCGACAGCAATTTTGCCTTTTGTGGCTAGCTGCCAAGCCTGGTAAGTATTAAAAGGGTCAAGCTGCTCGATCCATTTTGCAGACTTCTCGGCTTTCATGCTGGTTTCTGAGACATGCGGGCGCAGGTTAAGCAGCTGAAGAAAGGACTCTTGGGATACGGGCGATCCAGTAACAGGCTGTTCCTCTACAGCCTTCTCTTCCTCATCATTGGTCTCGGACTCAGGGTTGTGAACTCGACTGTGCTCCATTAAAATGTCTTTGCTTGAGAACAGGAACCCGCACACCATGCACATTTTGTAGGGAGAAGTGACATTCCCAGTAATTTGGTCTTGAACGACCTCGTTTATGGTCACAGGGGCTTCTGTGTCAGCCTGAGTCTTGTTTTTTGCTCCTGGCTTCCCTGTGTGTGTCCTCATGTGATTTTTCAGGAACCAGGGCTCCTTAAATCGTCTTCCACAAACGTTACAACTATAAGTGAACGAGTCTTTGTGCTTCTTCATATGATTTTCCAAATCTGTGGCATCCTCAGCCGCCTGCCAACAAACTTCACAACTAAACTCCTCCTCCTCCTCTTCTTTACTGTCTTTATCTCCATGCAGCACAGAAGAGGCTTTTACTCTGCCTTTCTCGTTTGGAGCTAAAAACGCTGCTTCCACGCGCAGAACGGCAGGCTCGCACAGTGTTGTTCTGTGCTGGGTCTGGACGTGACGCCCAAGCTCCTCTTGGTGTTTAAAGGTCTGCTCACAAAACATACAGTCCAAAGGCACGCATCCTTCAGCCTGAGACAAACCCTTGTCTTGAATACTTGTGTGTGGTGTCATGCTGGAGCCAGCACCTGGCATGTTAGCATTAGTATTATTCACTATGTCATGACCTAGCCCATCTGGACTTTCCATGTATGCTAATAAAGGATGGGTTGGCATGTTAACACCAGTATGCTAAACACCTTAGAGTTGAAATATCTATTAGGATTATTTTCCTGAAAATGTTTGTACAGAGAGGGAACTTCTTCAGCGGCCTTTCAGCTGGGCTCAAGAGCTTTAAACTTGGTTAATATCTAATAGATAAGTTTGAGTATTGTTTCTGTCTTCTTTCTACACATGTTGAGAAATAATCTCTCTTGGTTTTTAAGGCTTTGGATCAAGATTTTTGTCAAAGCATATGATCACTTCAGTATGCCTTGTTTGGTGCTAATCAAGTGGCACAACATAACGAATCCGATGGTGGTAGTTCAATTCTGTTCAACAGTACTCTTTTCGTGATTTGCACAATAGAGAACAGACTAAATACTTCCAGATACCTGTAATATAAAACATGAGAGAAGATATAAGTTATGGAAATAAATAACAGGATAACATGTGAAAATAAATGCACCATGTAAAAAAGATCAATCAAAAGAAAAGTCATATCCTCAAACATTACTTTTTGGATAAAGAATAAATACATTAGATTGAAATTGTGTTAAAAGGTGTCTTTTGTTTTTACTTTTTTCAAAACAGAAAGCCTATAGCTATTAAGTCTGGATATTACAAGAAGTTTCACGTAACAGAAGCAGTAGTCGTAGTAATTTGTGTTACACAACATGAAACAGGAAACGCATCCTTTACCAGAATTTCACACAAGCACTTCCTCAACAGTTAAGGTCTATCTACAGGATCTATCCGTTCACTATTCTGCACATATAACATTTAAAGTGGGTTTACACCATTTCAGCCTAATTAACATCTGTGTAGAAACACTGCTCATGTTACAGAACTGGCAAGAAACTATTTTGCTTGGGGTAGGAAATTCACCTCCTATATTTGTCTTATTTGCTTTATGTGAACACATTCATTAAGAAAAGTAAATACCCGTAACAGCATTTAAATGTTATCTATTTGAAGATATTTTTGGTTATTTTGTGTTAATCATCACTGTGCCTGGCAATACATCAATGGCTTTATGCATAGTGGAAACTTCCCATTTCAAATTTAACAAGAATCAATCCATTCTACAATTTCAACAAAGAAACCTTAAGGATTCCCCAAACTTTTCAAGGCCGAGAAACCAGTTTGAGAGCAAGTTGGAAAAGTTAGATTCCTTGGTGCTTACCCAATTTATGAATGGTGAAATGAGTCATAAAAACTTAATTCCTTTTAGAAATCTGTAGACCAAGTAACATGACAGCAATAACCAAACTAACCTTTTAATTCCTACATTTCCATTCATTAAAAAAAAAAAAAAATCTGAAAGAATGACATGCTTATAGACCTGCAAACTGTAGTAAAACCACAAAATAGCTCAGAAAACGGGAATATAAATAACTGAGTATGAAAAAAGACTAATCTCTTATGAGTTGTACTTTACACAAAGCCCTCTGGTGTCCTTGTACAGTATCACATTAATACGACTTGGCAGCTAGAATTCAGAATACCAGTTAAAAATGAATGAATATTGTCTTTGTTTTCCTAACATACCGTTTTAAACAGTTTTTTTGCCTCCCCCTCCTGGTTCGTTTAATGCAAAAAGCTGTGGACTAATGTGTGCCAATGAGGCCAAGGCTGAGTATTGTGGGCTGTTCTAAAACCCAAGCAGAAAGAAAACTAGGTTAGCAAAATGATTTTAAAAACATTTCAAATACGATGGCTGAAACACTCCACAAACAGAATAGTTTAATCATATTAACTGTTTAACATAGAAAAGGCATGCTAGTTCACAAGTCCCAATCTAATCTAGTATTACTTTGCACAGTGCTGTAACGTTTAACCTTTCAGTTGTAAACCTATTGATTCCAAATCTTTGAAGTTAGGGAAATAAATAAGACACCCATTGCACAGTGGTTCAATTCCAGGTTTTACTATGAGCTACAGTAAAACTTGGAAAAGATGAATTGGCTATGCAAGGGGATTATTACTCTCATCCAATGAACTTCCTATTTGTGAGAAAGCATTCCAAGGGCTAAATTACAAGTGACAGGTGGCTCATTCCATTGGTCACCTGTTATAGATATCCACACTGCTTTTTAACAATATTGTCTGGAAAACAATTTCTAATACAGTGAAAAACCATTTAATAGAATCACTTGTAAAATGTGAACAAACTGCATATTCGAATAAAAAAATAAAATAAATAGGCTGTACAAATATACATACAAAATAATGTCCAACGTCATAAATGTTATCAAGTATTGCTTTACTGTCAAAAGGGTGAAGAAACTTCAAAATTAGCTGTCCGAGTAGTCCATGGTTAAAAAAAAAAAAAACACAGAACAAAAAGACACACACGTTATTGTAATCCTTCCACCCCTACAAGCTGAAATTCAGCAAACACACAAAAACTTACTGCCTAACCTTCACCTGCTTAATTTCTACATTCAAGATCACCTGAAATGTTCCATGTACTGTATCCTAAACAGGAAATGACTAGTTGGTTAAGTGTTTCATGATGTAAGAAAAATGAAAGTTCTAGAATTTAAATGATCCTGAAATACATCTTTTTTGTTCCTTGAAATCCATACCTACAACATACAAAAACAATCAAGTCAAAAGCTCAAAATGCTTTCAAGAACAGTGTACATACTGCAAGCATGTCAAAAACAATTACTTTAGCAAGGAGAGCTACTACAAATGTCACAAACAACAGCAAACCATAGGTATTTCCCCTTTCAAGAGAATTAACTCCCCTTCCAAGCAAACTGTGTCACCACCAAGATTAACAAAATATGCTGACACTCGTTCACACGACCTGAATACTGAACAAAATCCAGCATTGTACCAGCTGTATTTAAAGAAGTGGAGCCACAACTCCACTGCCAAAAAAGAATGCAAATCTTTAACGATTCCTCTGTTTGGGTCATGCTAAAACACTGTTCAGGGTACACAAATACCAGAAAGCAAGCCAAGAAAATAGTTGGGAAGTTAATAACAAATTCCACTCTACACCACTGGTTCTTGTGGTATAATTATAATTTGATTACATCATCATGATTGGGTTGTGAACGTTAACACGAAGTACAGTTGATCTCTACACAGAAATGTTTTCAACCCTTTTGAATCACCTCAAGACGAGAATGCTATCTTTCAGTATTTGGCTAAATCTGTCATTCATTTATATATTAGTGGTGCACCGATAAAGATTTTCTTGGCCGATACCGATGGTTATCTACCCATATCGGCCCATAATAAATAGTACAGGTAAGCTATTGTAAACTACTAGAACTATAGTTACAAGGGCCTATATTTAATCTGTTTTATAATTATGAATGTTAAATGAACAGGTATTGTTTACTTGCTGCATTTGTTGAATACAAAGAATAATATATATTGTGTGCTTTCTTATTTTAAGCATACACTGCTGAAATGCAGCACAACTTAAATTGTAATCAAAAACAAAAATGTCAAAAATATCCTGTTGCAAAATTCAGTCAAACTTGAATTTGTTACTTCCAAAAGAAAACACAGTAATCCATTCCTGCTTCAAAATGTCACCGAATACATTCGTAACCAATGTAGATTAAGCAAGATAAACAAAAATTACAAAAGGTAATTTTGAAGTAAACTGTGTAGTAGTAATAATAAATTATACCATCTATGTTATTTAGGATTCAACCTTTTTTTTTTTTTTTTTTAAGGCATCAGAATAATATTCTACTCACAGTTAATTGTTGGATTTAATGTAGCATCAAGTCTGTTCTGCTGCACACAACTCGCTATCCTATTGTTGTCTTCAGATATTAAAAAAAAAAAAATCACCGCTCTTTTGAGACATATTTACTGCAGGATGATTGCACATTACACAGCACTGGGAAAATTACTGTCTCAATGTTCTTGCGTCATTAGTAAGTGAACCTGACCAAACATTAAATTCTGTGTTGGAAGAAATTCAAGCATTAATATCGGTGCAAGATATCGGCTAAAATAACACAAACTGCCGATAGCTGATTGTGTTTTTTTTCCTTATATCAGTGCCACACTAACACAGAAATTGCCCATATCTTAATCTTATAAACCAAAACATTTTCATACATGCAAAAGAGTAAAACATACAAATGTATACTATAGAAAGCTGCTGGTGAGAAACTTTTGTAGAATTTCTGAAAAAACAACATAACCTTCCGTAAAATTGTACTTTCATACTCATACTTAAACTGCAATTTCTATTACACACACACACACACACACACACACACACACACACACACACAGTACAAGATGCCAGTAGGTTATTAAAATACAGCCCAATGAATGATGGTTATTTTTGGGAGAATCCGAGTTCTTGCCATTTACTCACTTTCCTCAAGTAAAACACGCTTTGTGCACATCATTCTTCTAGTTTTTCAATTTGTTAATAATGTATGTTGACACCCTTCATGTGGAGGCACTTTGGACATACCTTTGTTATCTACTTGTAAACATGTTTCCTTAAAATACATAAAAGTATAATTCTAACTATTCTAAAGTATAATTCTAATTATTGATTTTGGAATACATAGTTAGCGACATATATTCACTTACAACCAAAGTAACATGGCATCAACAGGCACCCTATTTACCACCCCAAACTTAATTTTTGGTTGGTTTGTCCATTTACTTATAGTAATTCTTGCTTGCATTATTGTGAGAGTTATTTCACTTATTTTATTATTCTTTGATCTATCACCTTTTAAAATGTATGCAGAATATTTTATTTCAAAATGTTTTACAAAAGAAATTGCAAGCAGTATTTAGCAAGAGGAATATGTTAGTAAGTCATGGTTGGCTTTGACACCTTGCAAAAAGGGAAGTAAATGTTTAACAGTAAAATGAGTGTATAAGAAACAGCACTTTCGTTTTAGGCTACCGGTATATTAATAGTACAACACACCTGTTTCCATAAGAATATTAGTCTGGAAAAGAAATGTCTACCACTTATATCACAGTACAATGAACTGAATAAATATAACTAAGCTTCTTACATGCTGTAAATAAAATAACATGCAACAAGAATTAAATGAATAACTATATCAATAATATGCTTCATTAAAAACAGACTGAAATAAATACTGAGATCAATGTGAGTGGGTCAAATACATTATAGTTTAATTTCCCATTGAAATAACTTCCTTGTGAACGTTTTGTGTCTTTATGGCTGCTATGCAAGCTAATAGCTTGTTCTGCACAGAAGGAATTTGCCATTTTGCCAAAGCAATGGACAGCTGTTGCTTCCCCTGACTCAAGCCCTTTGTTATACTCCTCCATAGTGAAGCCATTAAGAACTCATACAAAACTGAAAAACAAAACATGCACTAAAGGTATATACTGTATGTATAAGCAGGTTTAAAAGGGCCTGTTGTGTCTAAACCAAACAACCGCTATAACTTTCTTATACCTTTCCTGTATCAATACAGCCAACTGTCTTTAACCACATCAGCGGTGCATTCAATTAACTTTCTATACGTGGACTTACATGAATATTAAATACCTCTCTGCTACAATGTGCTGTTCTGTAACTGGAGAGTCACGCTTCTTGTGGACGCATATTAAACTAATGATCCCGTCCATGTCATTTCATAGATAGTAGGCCTAAGTATGTATCTAACACACAGTGCAACCCTAAATGAAAATGTTGTAATCCAACCTGGTCATGGAACAGCCACAAAAAAAAGTGTCAAACATGGCGTGGAAGCTTTAGCTGGCTATTGTCATGTACTGTGCTTTGATACCTTTGCAGACGCACAACCAACCCCCACCAACCATCAGCATGTAATCATTAGTCAGCAAGTCAACGCCTGCTATTCAACTTGCGTTTTTTTAATCTTGGATTTTTCACAAATCATTTCTTAATTGTTTGGACGAAAAATCTCAACTAGTTAATCGCGAATCAGCAAATTCTAAACATTGTTATCAGCCACCACCATTGGTCCGAGTTTAAATTCGCAAATTAAATAGTTTAAATCCATACAAGTCGTCGACTGTCGCAATAATTATCTCTTTATCCTTGGATCTTGATATAAAATATACCTTTTAAAAGGTATGATACTAAAACAGGTACTGTCTTGAGTCCTATTAATAACCTCACATTCTTTTAAGTATTTATTCTTACCTATCCGTTGTGCACTCTCACAAAGCAAATGGCTGTTCTGTATCCATATCGACATCTTTAGATTAAAACAATTACCAAGTCTGAGGAGAAAGCCTCTGCAAAGCTCCCTTGTAAAATGAGGCAACTGTATTGTTGAACGATGTCTCTCTCAACACCCCCCCCCAAGACAAGAGTTAACCATGAGGACGAGGGAAGGAGGAAAAAAAAAAAAAAACACATGAAAACAAAAAGACACTGACAAGCGAGGATTAACTTTCATAATCGTCAAAAACCGTCATAAACAAAACTGCGGTACATTAATGTAAAGCTTTGGAACTCGCTAATCATTAATATCTCTTCACAATTCCAAAACATGTGATCAATGTATTACTAGTCTATTTGTATTTATATACACTACTATGTTTGTTTTTTTTCTAGCATAATCACTTTGCTATTTAACGTCAAAATAAGTATAACAGACACAAAAAAATCGAATTAAATTTCTATAAAACGCCTGTATTTTTATTAGTACGTATTTAGCCATGTTTAACAGAATGGAAGAATGTTCCAGTCTGCTCGCTGCCGTCGAAATTGTAATAGAATTACTTCTGACCCAGTGATTATTTATTGATGATGGAAACCGACAACCCAGTCACAACTTGATGAGAAAAAAAAAAGAATTAAGAGACTTTCTTATTAGTACAATTGTATTGTTACACGTGCAGAATACGGTTCAAACTTTAACGTAGAGCCCTCGCCTCTGTATAGCAAAGGAGTGGATTAGTTATTGTTAGATCACCTTTATCCTATCTTAAAGTCGGAGACAGTCTCGTTTTCAAGGCACACTAACAGTATTTCCTGCTTTGTGTAGCGAGCGTGTGATATTCCACTAAGAAGAATGATTAAAACAAAACAAAACAAAAACTCACCGATACTGACCCAGAAATTCAGATTCCTATAATGTTTCTTATTATTCGATTATCTTGGATAGTTTATTTTCATTTTATTATTATAATTATTATTTTTTAATTCTATTCAATAACTAGGCTTCGCCAGCTCCCGAGTTTAACCTACTTGTATGTGTTTGTAAATCTCTCTCTGCAGCTGTTGCGCTCGGAAGCGCGCGCTCTCTCACTCAACGTCTCGCTGAACGTCACAGCGCGTGCACAAGCGGCAACCCTGAGCTATCACGTGACTTCAGCTGTGTGTATGTATGTTAACTTAAAATTGTGTTATGTTATTAATACATTAATATTGCTTGTCGTCGCTGATATAACCTGTCACCTAGTTCCACCCACAAGATCAATATCTGTATACCTATACCTTGTCTCAGACAATCGGTTAAAAAGCATTTTCTTTTTATAAAGCATATGTCATGCCGTACACACACGCTAGGTTTACAATGCAGGTGATATGCGCATGAAGTTACAGAAGAAGGTGTTTAGCAAACTTCTCAAATTACTATCACGAAATTAATACAAACCATTGCTAATGATAAAGATCGATAACAAAACAAAAAAAAATGAGCAAACACTTGGTCAGGTCTGCAATACATACATTTACAATGCAAATACGGCATTTTGGAATTATTGGTCTTGGCCTAGAATTGTATTGTGCATTTTTAGGGTGGGGAGACATGACGAGGACATTGTGAAATTAAACAAACAAACAAGATATCGTCACTTACAGAAATTGTATTAAACTGAGTAGGCTATCTGTTAAATAGTTACAACTCCTATGTATGCCGTCGTTGTTCTTATAATTTTAGTTGTATACCTGAGTGATGTGCAACATATGTTTTATACATGTACACTGTATTTTTTATTTGCTTTAAGTTTAGTATGTATGTGGTTTAGGCTACTTGCCTAAAGTTCCTCATTTCTGCGCGAGTTTCATCTACAGGTATGTATGGAATGGATATAAATGTATTATAAGGAACGATTCATAATAATTGAATTAAACAAGTCCAGTTGAAAACGTGATTTGAAAAAGAAAACCCAACACAAGTGGATAACAGGTTTCTTAACATACACAATTGTAGTGAAGTAACGGCCCGCCGATATCATCCATCAAACTGGCTTCACAAACAGTAGGAGTCGAGGTTTCGGGGTTAATCTACTGCACTGTTGTAAATCAAAACAAAACAAAAAAAAAACGTAATGCTGATTAATGGAGCCCTATGTAAAGTCATAAAGTAAGATATTTACTTGTACGTATGTCAGTGAATCTGTATAAGTAATGTTTTGAGGCGCTGACACTTCTATTTTTGCACAAGTTCTTCAACACCCCCCACCCCCACAGGGGGAGATGCAATGGGGGTTGGGTGTGGAGTTGTCCTGTAAACTGTAGTCTCTAGGGATCTTGAGAGCTACAGTAGTTCTTGCCTCAATACAGAACAAAGTAATAATCTCTTACTAAGCAGAGGGCATTTGAGATTGTATTGGCATGCATACAAAGTTGGCTATTGTTACAGAAAACATGTATTTTATTAGATATTGAAGTTTACAAGGTGTTGGGGGATCATTTTCCAAAGTTTGGGGTCACCTTGCCCAGAACAACCGTTGAAGTCCACCCCATCAGGCCTAACTAAACCTGATTAGGATTTTCATCTAGTGTTTAATATTCAGATATAATTGATTCCCACTTTCTTACAACTGTTTGATTACTCTCCTTAAAAAAAGGCCTATAGTCTTATTTATATTGTAACTAAGTTTATACTTTCTTTATACTTTCTTAAACGAGATTTCTCCAGACTTCATTCTCACAGGCTGCTAATCCAGGACTTCAAACACTTGGAAGATACTCTCGCTTTACAACACATCAAACCCTTTCAGTATGTTTTGGAGTGGTATGTTTCAAATACAAACCACATACTGCAGACTTAATCTGATTCTGAAGGTATTGTACTATTGAGCACAGCTACTAAATATTCGAGATTGCTTTGCTTGAGTTATTATTCTGTCATGTTAGTCACAGTTATCCATTATACACGATTAATCCACCCAGATACTAACTTTTCCACCCAAACACACACACACAGTTTCTCTATGTGCCACATTCATAAAGGGAGGAGACCTTTAAACAACGTCACCCTTCATTGTTATTATTATTATTTATTTCTTAGCAGACACCCTTATCCAGGGCAACATACAATTGTTACAAGATATCACATTATTTTTACATACAATTACCCATTTATACAGTTGGGTTTTTACTGGAGCAATCTAGGTAAAGTACCTTGCTCAAGGGTACAGCAGCAGTGTCCCCCAGCTGAGATTGAACCCACAACCCTCCGGTCAAGAGTCCAGAGCCCTGACCACTACTCCACACTGCTGCCCTTCCAATGTAATGCCCTGCGTAAGCTAAGACAACAGGTTTAAGATGGGACACTTGTACAGTAAAATGCTTTAAGGCAAGATTTACATCAAACCTTGGTTTTGTCTTCTTGTTTCTTTGTTTTTTAATCACTGTGATAAACATTCTACATTTTGCATCAGCCTCCAATTTCCTATATTGTTTTTTACATTGGACCGCTAGAGAAAACAAACAGGTGTGTAAACCCCAAACCAATGTATATTCATTACCTTTTAAACCCTCAATGGATAGCTAGTTACTGTAACGTGGATTGGTATTATGGATAGACAGCTACTGGGTAGGTTTTTCTGACGATATTTTGACTGCTCCAGCTTAATTAACTTGTGAGCTGCTATGGTTCTATTAAATTCCACTGGTTCTCTGTTGACACACAGCAGGTGTCGGCCCTGCTTATGCACTCATAACACTCATTAAAGAAGCAGCAGCTAGTATATCGCACTGTCTGCTGGGTGTTTCATGTTAACAAACAGCCATGCTTTATATGCTATACCGTCATGTGCAGCTTTATTGGAACACCCCATTGCTTCTGTTTTTAATTTGTTGTGCATATGAAATCAAACCACTGGAACTGAAAATTGTCAAAATGGGCAAATTAGTGATTGTCTAATTTAATTGATGACTTTAATAGGCCACTCATGCAATTAATTTAAAATGAACACATAACCACAAATGGTAAAATGCATGAGACTTTTCACAAGTTGTTTAATTAAAGCGCAAAGCGGTCTAACATTTTCACACAAGTGCCTATTGTTTCTATATCACTGATTACTGACCGAAAATAGAAATTCTCACCCCCAGAATGTAGGTGGGTATATAAAAGATATAAATGACAAATCTTGAGGTGTTCTAATAACATTAGATACTACTGTATGTGTAGGAAAGGAGAGAGCAGTCAGTGACATTCTGTGGTGTTTATCAAGGAAGGGCTGTATATGGTGTGTCTTTGTACATGGTCAGAATAAAACACAATGGCAGAGTTTCAAGGCATGAAAAAGTAGCAAGAGAGCAGATAATACACTTCTGAAAGTAAAGTATGGGTAAAACAAAATGGGTTGGTCAGCTCTGATGTTGTGTTATCACTATAGACATTCTTCTTGCTATATGATTATTGAGGGTGGATTATCATTTTACCAAACAAAAAACATTAAAATGTATAAAAAGCTATAACCTACCCCAATACAAATTTTATTTAATTGAAAAAAAAAACACATTCCAAGCTATTCTGAAAGCTATAACCCTACCCAAAACTGCACACAGATATTACTGTTTACAACTTCCCTGATGGATTTGTAATAAATCATTTGGATTCTGCCACGTCGTGTAGGTGTAGTTATGTAAATGCATAGACAACTTATAGAGAAGTTTCATTTTCTCTAAAAGGAACATTAATTATGTTTCCCCTATATTCTATTAAAAGCATAAGATCACTAAGAAGTTCCTCAAAATGTATTTTGTTGTGTGTTCTGTATTTGACAGCATGTTTCTGAAGCCATTTTATGTTGAAAAGTACTTGAAAAGTAGAAGCGCTGTTGAGATGATTATTAGATTGTGTTTTATATTTATATATTGTATTTTGTATATATGTGTTCTTATATAAGATTTTAGTACCTTCCTAAATGATAACGTTACCTATTGTTCACTGTTTTTGTGTAAAGATATAAAGTTTGCCAAAAAAAAGTTAGTGATTTACTTAATTGGTTTGAAATACCTAACCACACCTATGAACTCTTACTAGGGCTGTTAGATAACAAAGCAGATAGTATAAATAAAAGTACGCCAAATCTGTAAAAAAAACAAAACATATTTTGCTACAAATGTTTTTCCTAATGATATGCAATGACGTGTTCGAAGAAGAATGCCTACAAGCTTAACAAACCTGAAAATAACACATGTCCCATATGTACATTTAATCACTATTGTTAAGTATTCTGATCCAGAGTGCTGTCATGCATGCTTAAAGTAATGCACCCATCCCCCCTGTCTACACATCCTGATCCATAGAAGATGCTTCTTTCTTTTCTATTGCCACTAATACTTCAATGTTTTTCATAACCATAATTAATAAAAATGACATAGATCATGACTGCAAAAGGCCCCTTCTTCATTGAAACATTTTGTTGTGTGAAAACGGTTCTTATCTTACTGTTGCTCAAGCTTAAGACTTGCCAAACGCTGCTTTCGAAATATGACCAACAGAAGTTTCTAAGTACATGTCTATAAATGCTGTTTATGTACTTGGTCTACAATGTATGTTTTTGTTAGAAGGCGGCACAAAGAAACCTGAAGAGACAGGCACTGAAGACAGAATCTGATGTTCCTATCTTCATGTTTATTTTTGTGCAGCTCTTTTAAATATATGCTGTCTTGTATGTGCTAAGATATTTGCAAGTGTTAGGTTGCCTTACCTATTACTGAGGCAGTGAGCTGTCCTTCCTCAGCGTGGTGTGAAAATGAAAGCACAGGGCCCCTCTTCTCTTGATTGATCAGCTCAAGCTGAAATGCAGAGGGAAGAAGGAAATGATTCACAGCAGCTCTGTAACTGAAATCTCCAGCTGACTACAGACAGACAAAGGGAGGCTCTTACCTGCTACTTTATATTCGAATCAGCCTTACCTACCTTGTAGTACTTCTTTTTGTTCACTTGCACTTATCTTAGTTTCAAAATGCAATATGTGAATTTTATGTAATAACCAGTTTGAGCAAGTTTTATTGTTACTGAAATGACAGACCGGTCATGTTAAAGGCCTAGTAGTGGATTACATAGGGGTTTTTAAATTAAATTAAGATGTTGGTTGTACCATTACATTAAGTATTTTTTTTTGTTTGTTTTTACTTTTTAAAGTAATGCTTAATCTTGTTCTTAGTGTAATACTATAAAAATAAAAGAAAAAATAAAATAAACCAGTACTGTTCTTAAATATTATTTTTTTAAAACAGTAAAGTTTGTGGTTTTAATGAGTTTACTACAGGTATGAATATGAAATATATAGAGCTTATGACATGTTCTTTAAAAAAATTATATATATATATATATAGTTTATGTGTAGAATATTTGTAAAATGTAACATGTAAAATATTTCATAGATTTAATTTTGATACTGGATACATGTTTTTGTTATGCGGATGCTAACATGGATGTGCTCTGTATTGTGTGTATCCCCAAAAATCTATGTGATAAACATACAGTATGCAGCAGGTATTGAAATGCGACAGCGCAGGCCTGTGTTTCCAGGCGTGTCCCATGTTGATCTGATCCCTGTAGTGCACTGCAGCCGTGCAGGAGCCAGCAGCTGCTTAGTAATGAATATCAAGGAGTGAAATATAAGGAACCTATTTGTGCATGTCATGGTCTATGGACTTCTTCAGCATGTGGAAAGAGCTAAACAAGTCACACATCGAAAAAGGAAAATGTGTATACGAACACTCATAACACTTCAATTACAGATCTGAAACAATAATTGAAGGTGACCTTGTGTAACCTTGGAACAAGCTGAGATATTAAGAAGTGTTGCCAATTAACACATGGTGGTTAGATTAGTCCTTATTTAAGGTATATTCATGGATATAAAAATACCTTGAACAAGAATCAGTTTTGTAAATTTAAAGGGCAATGTTTTCTTCTAATTTAAATTCACTTTGTTTGATTTTCTGTTTCAGTAGTCTCTGACCTTTTAAAACTAAAACTCTCCGAATCATGTGCGTTAGGAGAGTGGGACAGGTTGCCCTCTGTCGTTCTGTTCTGAGATACCTTTTAAAGTCCTTTAAAATTTTCAAGTTTATAATAGATTTATTTTAAAATGAGTTCAGATGATGTAAACGTAAATTCCAGACTATCAACTTGCCTTGACAAAATACGGGCTTGGATGTCAAAACATTTTTTGCAGTTAAATGCAAATAAAACAGAATTTCTTTTAATTGACTCTAAAATGGCATTAAATAAAATCCCACAGTCAATGACCTCCCCCCACCCCCCAAAACTTGGAAGTTTTTTTTATATTTTATTGTATACTATATTATTGTATAGAATATTTATTTGTCATATGAAGTGCTTTGGGATGCCTTGGCATGAAAGGCGCTATACAAAAGAAATTTTGATTGATTGATTTCTTACTTGGATCACTATTATTTTATTATTATTATTATTTATTTCTTAGCAGAGGCCCTTATCCAGTACAAGTAATAATACAATTAAGAGCAAGATAAATACAATGACTTTGTTTCAAGCAAGTACAAGTGTGACAAAATACAATTCAATAGTACAGCAGATAACAGTGTCGGTGATAGTTACATCAGGATATGATTAAATACAAAATACTACAGATTAAACACTTGGCAGATTACAGTACTCTGAAGTACAGGATTAAATGCAGTAAAATAGGGGGCAGATAAGAGCAAGTAAAGCACATTTAAAGAAGGGTGATAAGTGTACCAGGGGAAAAACAGAGGTGTTCTACAGGTGCTGTCTGAAGAGGTGAGTCTTAAGGAGGCACCGGAATGTGGTCAGGGACTGGGCAGTCCTGACATCTGTAGGAAGGTCATTCCACCACTGCGGAGTGAGGGTGGAGAAGGAGCGGGCTCTGGAGGCAGGGGAGCGTAGAGGAGGTATAGCCAGTCTTCTAGTGCAGGCGGAGCGGAGAGGTCGAGTGGGGATGAAGGAAGAGATGAGGGTCTGGAGGTAGCTGGGTGCAGTCTGGTCAAGGCATTTGTAGGCTAGTACAAGAGTCTTGAACTGGATGCGAACGGTGATCGGGAGCCAGTGGAGTAGTGGAGTTGCATGGGAGAAGCAAGGCATAGAGAACACTAGGCAGGCAGCAGAGTTCTGGATGAGCTGGAGCGGACTGTTGGCGGACGCAGGGAGGCCAGCCAGGAGGGAGTTGCAGTAGTCTAGGCGGGAGAGTACCAAGGCCTGGACCAGGAGCTGGGTGGCGTAGTTGGTGAGGAAGGGTCAGATTCTTCGGATGTTGCTCAGGAAGAATCGGCACTAGTTGCAGCTGACAATATAAAATGTATTTTTGTAAATGCATGATAAATGCAATAGGCTGTCACTGCTTAATGCGACCTTGTGCCATGTATAACACATAATATACCTGTGTTTAAAGGGTCTGTGTAAGCCCTTTTTAATATCTTTTACGCTGTCTAATTTATAAAGCTAATTACATGTTTTCATATGTCTGCTAGGTTCAGAATTATTTCCTTGGGAAACATCTTGCATTTGTAGTTTTTCTACTATGCATACAGCTTTAAATTTTTTTTTTTTACACAAGTTTGTTTTATTTTTATACCTGCTTGATTGTGTATCGATGAAATCCAGGGTAAAATGCTTATTAAGACACAGGTAGATCAAATCAACCATTGAATGAAAATAATGTCATTAGAGTGCAGCTTGGCAGTATCAGCTCGGAAGGGATCATTGGTATAAAAGTGCTTTACGTTTTCAACAACTTGTTATAACAACTTTTTCAAGTACAGCTATGCCCAAAAGTTTAACGTCACCTAGAATTTTAGGATTGAGACACAAAAAACACACAAAAAAAACTATAGGAACATAATTTTTATATTTTATTTAACATCATGTAATCAAAAAAACTACAAAATGATATTGTAAAGTCTACCGGAAGCCATAATAGCAGTATAGTATTTCATGTTAGATATTGAAATGTCCCAAGTATATGGAAAACTACAAAGCGGTATGTAATTCAATATGTTAACGTAGCATTATTCAGATGGTTTCATTGGACTTTATGAAGCAAAATTTGTTAATTCTATAGGGTGGTGCAAAACTTTTGGCCATAGCTGTAGACCGTTTAGTTGGACTTTATTTTGATTTGCCGACTTGTAACGGATCAGTTCTTCTGACAGGTGATGGATTGACATCACTGGTGACTGCAGCTTCTATTGATCTAATAGAGGAGATAAGGTAACAACAGCCACAGTGCATGTATCAAACACTAAGCAAACAATTCACTGAACTTTCAATGCCCCTCGCAACCTCAAGGTAGAGAGTCTCAATAGAAAAAGCAATAAATGGCCTTCCTCTTAATTTATCCCCTTACTCTTTCTCCTCATACTACTCACATACTGGGATCAGCACAAACTGATCGGCTGTGGAAGACAAGACTGCCAGGTCCACACAACATCCCTACATACTGGAACTCAGTTCCTCGTCACATTTGAGATTAAGCATTAACAAGCATTATTCAATTAAGCATTATCTTAATCTCTTAAACCGCACCTAGGACTCAGGCAAATCTAGCTGATATGATTATGCATCGTGATCTGTAGTTCATTTGATTGCTAATGTACAGTGCCATGGAAAGTGTTGTATAAATATCATGTTGATGTTGTTGTTTAGTTTCCAGGCACATTCCAGACTTCCGTTGTTAATGGTTTTGTAATAGGGAATTGGGTTCTGAGCTAAAGTCAAGCCTAGGTCTTCATGGGAGGCAGTACAGAATACCTGCCCCCCAACGACAGCTTCTGCTTCTTTTTTTAAAACTTCCTGTCCATTTCTCAGTTCTTGAGGCTGTTTAGGCTGCAGTTCACTCAGCACAAGAGGCCTTAAAGGCACTTTTTGTTTTTAGGTGGGCTGGGCTAAAACAGAGGAAGGAAAGCCATGCAAGAACTGAAGAAAAGGAAACTTCACAACTTGCTGTAAGCAACAATTCCAAGGACAGATAACATGCATTATCCAATCCTTGCTCAAGAACACCACTTTTCATATAATTTGCCTTGTGGATGGCGATTAACAACCCTAGTGCCAACATAAAATGTAACATGGCACTACTGGCACCATTGGTAGTCTTGAGAGTTCCAGACTGAATGGATTATAGCATATGACCATCTTCTCCATGACTTCTCTATCTGACCACTACAGAACAGACTGCTGCATTTGTAGATAACATTCTGAGGGGGATACAGTCTGATGTGTAATCGAGGACTTTATACCAGACAGTTGTCTCCAAGTACACTATGTTGTCACGGTAGTTAAAGCGATTATGTGACAAAGGTTTTGGTATTTCCTTGTTTTGAAGTCTTAGTTTTAATAAAAAAAATGGTAAGTACTGCTTCCATTCAGGTAAGTGGCAGGCTGTTGTTGCCATGCTGTTAATCGCCCCTTTTTGCATTTGTTTATTCAGACTGCACCATGTAGTTTTATCGCAGTGAATTGCACTTGACTCATGATGGAATGTACTAATGTACTGCACCTGTACTGCACAAAAGATCGCATATTGTTATTTTAGTGGTTTTTAAAACAAACTACAATTATAGTGCATTCATTAGGCTGATTTTCTTATATTGAAGCAAAGCAGCACAACCACAATATCCTTTCTAGGCTGCTGGTAAAGAAACCAGAACCAGTATAGAACAGTTTCATTCATTTCATCTCTGAAAGCATACCTTTTTCAGGGGCATTGATTTTAGTATCAGGGATTGGCATTACTGCTTTTGAGATACTGGGCCCTATTCTCAAAGCTCTTTACTCCCCATCATGGGTACCAAACCAAATAAAAACAGCTCACACATTTGATTGAGATACTTGTGTCAAATGCTTATTCATTTTGGAATTGATAAAGGTTTTTTTTCCTTTAAATAACATTTGAGAATCTTGCCTGTTATCTTCACATTTAGCATGCAGTTTTCCCCCTTGCTAGATACCATGTCTAATTTATAATTGCATTGCTGCTTTTTGTAACTTTTGATTTGAGATGTAATCCACTTTTTGTATTCTTTGCCATACAGGCTATTCTTCATTGTTTTAACTGCTGCCTAATGTATGCATGGATTCAAGGTGGGTTCCTTTGCAAATTCTAGCAACCCGTAAATAACACAGTACTTATATCTTCTATTTTTAAATGTTCTCTTTAAATTACAGTGTATATTTTAAGAACTGCTATTGTAATTTGCTGGGTTTCCCATACACCTCCACAGCAAAGCTTCTTATGAAATGTTTTTGCCGTCTCTCCATATGTGTGTTAATGGAAACCCACAAGAAGTCATTCATTACACAGAATAAGGGTATATTTCTCTTTATTGTTGGTGTTCCCATAATATTTTTGAGTGTGTGTGCACAGCTTTGTCTAGAATTTAGCCTTGTTTAGCTTCTTATTTCAGCCTTGATTATAGTTATCATAATCTGCCCAGAACTGTAGCCAAATGTCCTGCATGTGACATACAGAGGCCTCCCTGTTCATTTCCTTTTGTTCTGTTCTGACAGAGCCTTTGAGAGATGTGGTTAATCTGGCAACCAGTGCCTGAGAATGACAAAACACACTGAAGAAAACTTCCCATTGTTAAGAGGCTGGGCTTGGAGTTTAGAGTAGCTTCAATACCAGTTAGATTTAGATACTGTACAGTAGTGTGCAAATCTATAAGAACTGTTAAATGTGATCTGTTTATGTACAGAGCTGAAGTCTGGGTAAGTTCGAATTGTTCATGATGTGGCAACTGCAAAACAAAAAGTACCTGTGTGGTGAACTGCTCATAAACTACAGATAGATATCTAAAACTACCAGACTCCACTTTAAAAAAAATGTAATAACAGTATAGATGTACATGGTCAAATAATAAGCCACTGTCTGTCACCCTGCAATCGATTTTCAACAAATTAAATTAAAGTCAAAAACACGAGTCCCAGCAAAGCAATGGTTGACGTCTCCCCCTTTCAAAGACTGCTTTAGACAGCTCAGATCATGAAGTTCTAGAACAGGATGTTCATTTGCATTATATTCGCAATGGTATTTTTGTAATTATTATTTTGCCCCTGTTAGTGTTCAGTTCATTGTTCAAGATGCAATGTGATACTGAGTGACGGTCTCTGTGTTTCTCACACTGTTAAAGGTGCACAGGGGGGATTCAGCTTATGGATGGCCACCCATTGACATATGAATAGCTGCTATTTGGCAAACCTGCCCAAGAAGACAAGCAGCAGCAATGGCTTCTCTGTGCTAAGCCATTCAAAATATTTCAACATGGAGGCCCTTCTGCCATGGAGCTGCTTGTTTAGAGATACAATTGCACCAAATAGTACATATCAGATGTGTTCTTCTGTTCATTGCAAACAGGCTGCTAATTAGTAGCCATGCTCATTGATCCCATTGTACGGATAAAATATATCTTTGCATGTTAAATTAAATCCAGTTAAAATCACTGTTAATCAATACCTCATTAAATGGGACGTTGTATTATTTCTCATTTATATACTGTGTATAGGCATGCGTGTCTGTGTTTGCCACTTCATTGTGTTGGTTCTTTGGCATTTGTGTTGTCACATGGTAGTCACGCCATGGCTGCAACCAGCCATACATTTTAAGAAATTCTTACAACATGTTGCTGCAAGAGTAACTACTGTGAATATGATTAGATGTAGGCAGCATCCACAATAAATTGATTATGAGTCATATGGTAAGGAGGTAAGGAAATGTACTTTCTTTCTCTTTTTTATTGCGGAGTGTCTAGAATTGTGATATGCTGACGTTAGTGGGAGATGACACTCCCTGCAGGCTCTCTCTCTCTCAGCTTCAAATAGGAACATGGCTAGAATATGCATTAGCAAACATCCCAACCTCAAGTCTATTATACAAAAAAGAACTGTGGAAATATTGTAAAAACTGAACCGCAGTTATCCTGCAGTGCTGACATTAAACTAGTTTGGCTAGCTATTATTATTTGTTTTTAAGGGACTTTAAGAGCTGAGCTAATCTAAGCCTGGAGCCTATGAGTAATAGTGACTATACATAAAAGCATTTTCCTCCTAAAGATCCTCTTATTTGATTATATTTGATTTTATTTGACATTCATTAAGTTTTCAGAGCAACACTTCTCTGAACTAATGAACATCTGAATTGACGAATTACAATCTGATAGATGAACAGACAGTGTACAGCATGACAGCGTCACCTGATAGCATTGCTAGTCAGGTCACATGGCAGACTCGTCAGGTCTGTGTCTTGATCCTGAAGAAGCTGCTGACTTCGTTGTTTGTTCAACCCTCAGTGCTGATGAGTTACAGCATTTGCAATTCTGTATTGACTCAAACGGACGGAACTGTGGCTCAGCAAAAACATTACCTTGATGACTTGCCTCAGAGTCAGATAATGGGCCCTTTTCACAAAGCTGGGCTATTTAACAGTTTCATTGTTTGATATTCATGAAACCTGTATAGTCAAGTAGCCAACAATGGTCCAGAACATCTTTGTGAATAAGTGGATTCTTTATAAGTCACGAGTTAAGACTATGTGAAGAGAGTGCAATATTTATGATTTGTGTTTAATTTTTATAGTTTTCCAAACTGTTCCTTGTTTCTCCAAGTTAATTCATAATGATATGTTGCTTCATATATACACTGTACTGTATTTGTTATATAAACAGAGTGGTACATGAATATTCATGTGGTGCTGTAGTTATTCCATGAATGAGGATTGATGATGGGTTGTTTGCGACCATCCTCATGAGTGAGATAACCACAGCACGCCATGAACGCTCCTGGAGTATTCTGTTCATATAATGAGTACAATGAAACAAAAAGTATGTTTAAACCTAATTGAACCAGCTGAATTCAGGAAATACTTCTCTTAAATCAAGCTCTGTAGCTGCTAAGCAATGCAGTGTAATGTGGAACAGTGTGATTCGCCCTGTTGTTGAATTAGAAAATATGTTTATATATATATATATATATATATATATATATATATATATATATATATATATATATATATAAACTGAATAGTAACTGAGCTAAAATAGAAATATAGATTAATTTCTAACAAGTGAATTAGGAAAACACCTTCGTAAATTGGGCAATTTTGGGTAAACCCTGGTATTCCATTTATGGATCTGTTTTGTGAGTCATTTTATTATTTTTCTGTTGCTTTCAGTAAACACAAATGCTTCTTATCAGCCCTAGAAAAAGCCCCTTTCCAATTACCACAGGCATGCGTTGGCTTCCACATTAAATTGCTACATTCCCCGTGTTATTTGATTAAGGGATTAAATCTGAAGGGATTAGAGCTTCATTTTAAACGAGGTGTATACCTCCTTATGCTCATCAGTGCATAGACTATAGACACAATCTTAAGAGCTTCAGTAATAGTGTTTTTAAAAACTAAAGCCAGCATAACGTGTATTGAATATCATATACCTCATTAAATAACTGTATTATAAACATATCAGATCGGCATAACATAATAGTTACCTTGTGAGGTCCATTATCACATATATATTATATGAACTTGTAACATGTTAAAGCAACAAATATATATTTTAAAAAGCAATGTAATTTAGGGTTGTTATTTCTAAACATAATCTAACATTTTAATAGCATAATTAATAGTACTTTTATAGATGGTATATAAAAACTTATAACAGATACTTGGTGTTGTAGAAGTGTTTAAAGGTACTGCCTACCAGATTTTTTCAGCATTTCTTCATGCATATTAACAACACCGTATATCAAAGTCACGTTTTGTAGTCTATTAACGTTTCACTATTATTAACAAGAGATTAAGGACACACGTCAGATGGAAAGATTGAACTAAAGTGTTACTCAGATTGATCTCATATCAATACTATTGTCTTTTTAATGTACACGTCACAATAAATAAATCTAATTTGTCATGGTTGGCTGACAACACCTTAGATGCTGTAAAAGAAAACAGGTGTGACTGCCGTTTATATGAAGTCAGTTTTACTTCAGTGTTTATCTTCCAAGGCTGGGTTTTGTTGTGACGAGAGATCGGTTGTTATTTTGGATGTCTTAAAGAAAACGAAAGTGACCTGTTATGGTTTCAAACAGTATGACTGCATGCACAAGGAGAAGGGGAGCAGTGTAGGACCTTCCTTTCATAGCTTGGTACCTTACGTTGAATACACCTTTACAAAGCTATGAAACTATCAAATCTAATCCATATCCTGTAATACAATTACTTCAACACCATTAACAGCAAAACAGAGCATGGCATTTATTTTGTAATGCAAAAGAAAGGCATATTTACTTGTTAAACTGATACAAGTGAAAATCTGCTTAATGACTTCAATGCCAGTAGTGTAAATGTTATTAAGTAAGTGCCAGTTAATATGAATAACTGATATTGTTAGGAATTGGTAGGTACTTCATTTGAATTGAAACTGGAATGTAAATGATATGGAATTACTGTAAATAGTTAGTTCCTGTAACAGTGTTACCGTGCTTCTGCAATTGCACTGGCATTGTGACAGTGTTGTTGCTGATTGTAATGAGAAACCTGGGTGTACATGAGTTACAGTGAAGCGCGGTACAGTACAGTAAGTCATTACAGTTGTCAAATGCTTAGATCTTTTAGATATTTTTGTTTGATTTGTTTATTATTATTTTTATGTGCAAAATATTTCTTAAGTACCAGCATCCAATTTTTCTGGCAGTAGTATGCATTTTTTTATTATCCATATTTTCTTGCCTGATTCCAGCTTCTTATGACACAGTCTAGTAAATCTTTGATAAAAAAAATAAATAAAAAAAAAACAATCTCGAATTAATAAAGGAAAATCACATTTTTGCATATTCACGTATGACTTCGCTGAGCAAATTTTTTTTATTTTAGGTAAAATACATAAAAGAACAGCAGTTATGTTCTTATGACAGTGATAAAAGTGAAAATCCAAAATCAGGCTCTACGCCTCTGTAAAAAAAACATATTGTTAATTGCAAAGGATATCATCTTAATACCAATAATAGAATAAAACACATGCATAAATAAAATAACTGGGATTTGGGGATCTTAGCATATTTTAACAATCTGTATACTTCTGAAAGTTTGGTGTATAGAGGCTAATATAGGACACAGAATATAGTGTGACACACTAATTCCATTAATCTAATTGGTAATAGTCACATGACAGTTACTATTCAGAACATTTGGAATGTTCAGGGTGGCAAGATTCTTTGAATTCTATTAATACCAGAACACGTTTCCACCCATTACCAAGGGCAGCGTTCAAAATAAAAATAATAATAAACAATAATACAAAATTGAGTACATTTGTTCTGAATCATCATCAGCACAGTAGTAGCACACTGTTCTGTGCAGTGATACATGCACCCACTATGTGTAGTTTTTACTGCCGCCCATGTTTAATTACACTGTAGGATGGGTCTGGAGGACAGCTCTCTTTGTCTTCTAAATCTTTCTTTTCAAATGCAAAACAACCTGCTTGAAGAATGTTACTTTTGTACAAGGTAGGGCCAATCAGGGCAAATATGTTGGAGATACACTTGCAAAGAAATTTAATTGAATCAATATAGGGTCTTCACAGTATCAACAGAATGATAATGAAAACAAGAATATAAGAAATGCTTTTAAACTAAATACAACTACTACTACTACTAATAATAATAACAAATAATAATAATAATAATAATAATAATAATAATAATAATAAATAATTTGGGGTAAAATCATGAATTACATTTTTTTCTTTTATAAGAAGTCAGATTGACAAACATTTTGTCTCGTGTCATTAGTGTACTAGCCAAACCATTTGTCTACTGTTAAGTTTGACCTTGTCGTTTATGATTGTGTGTTTTTGAAGTTATTGATGCATCCCAAGATCCGCTCATCACAAGAAGAAACCTATAATCACACGATGAAAGACGAAACATGTCTACTTAGTTTATAAGTTGTACCTCAGTACTTAAATAAAGTTTTGTCACGCTAAACATAGGAAATATGAATGAGGAGAGCAGAAGTCAGCTGAATGTCATGTTCTGTCCACCAGACAAAACATTGCTTCCAAGTTTTAACCTTTGTTTTTTCTTTTCATTTCAACATGCTTGTTTTTAACCTGCCTGTAAATGCTGCATTGAACTTGTATTACTAGGTGCTTATGGTGGGCTTCTTCTTTAATAGGGGAAATCTTTAGATCAGACTTTTGAAGTGCCTGATCAGTGATTGATAATATTTATTTGTGATGGTGGCTGACTTTTTGGCTAGACGATTTCTAAATCACATCAGAAGGTCACTGTTTGATAAAACCACAAACCTGCATCATATGATGTATCGATTAGAGGATTTCATCTTTAAAAAAAAAAGTCTTGGTAGTTATTAGCATCACTAAATACAATACAAACATGGCAGAAAATGGGCCAATCTGTTTAGTTCATTACAACACAAGTAATGGATATTATGCTGTATGGTGCTATTTTGTGAATTGGGCTGCGTCTTTTGTGAGTCTTATTGACTAGGTCAACATAGAGAAGTTGTGACAGTTCATCAAAAGTAGATTTGTCACATGCATATGCAAGTGTCTTTGAAGTAGCAATTCCAAAACATTTAAGAAAACATTTACGATGTACCATATATTTTCAGATATTTAACTCATAAAAGCAGTGGTATCTTTGAAACTCCGGTCATACGTAACATTGAACAGAAAAAAGCCTTAAAAACACAAAGTGAACACTAACGCATTGTGTAGAACATACACCAGGTATTTATGTGAAAAGCTAGCTGTGGTGTATGCTCTGGAAATTGATTCACAATGCAGCTACTCATTTCAATTTAAATGCATTTGTTTTAAGAGGATAAAGTTTCTTGACATACACCAAACTGCTGTTAGCTGCACTCTAACTGTAATGTCACTGTAATGTGAGCTTGCTGTAGTTCAGCAGGTCTCAACCCACAGCCTGGGGAACACACGTAGTCCAGACAGCACATTTGTTCCATCCCCCATTACCCTCTTTAAAAAAAAAAAAAAAAGAAACCAAAAAACAGAAATCTCTTACTGAGAACCAGGTATGCAACTTCATAACTTTGTTTGTTTCAGTTTTATTTTATTAAAGACCAATCATCTCTCTTGAATCCCCCATCACTGCTGTAAACACATGACCTGCATGTAAAGCATGTGAAAAAAAAAGTTTGTGAGTGTGTGTTCAGGTGCCTTTTGTAAAGTTTTTTCTGCGCTCTGTTATGCCTGGTGCTTCTAAATCTTTCTTTAAGTCCTTGGCTGTTAATCTTGGATTTAGATGCTTGGATGATTCTCCTACCTGCCGCACCCATAATTTTCTTTGGATGTCCACTTCTTTCAAGCGTTTCAGTTGAATTTGTTCTGTGGTGCTTCTTGATTTTTGCTGTGGTTGTGGATTTTGGTATTCCATATTTCTTTGATACTGTTCTGCAGACATTTCCTTTGATGTAGTTTGCTACGAGTGCTTTTCTCAAATGTAATTCCAACTCGTTTTTCTTGACCATCATCTGCCGCATTGCCAAAACATTCTTCTTTAACAGATGTTGGAAATAATGACCTGTTTTTCTGACTATTGACTTTATAATGCAGCTTAGTTACTGTGTAATGGTTTTCAGTCAATGAATATATTTGATAGACTTAATGTGAAGGTGCCAATACTTTTGTCATGAAGAAATATTTGAAATTGCTTAAGTGCGTTTTTAATTTTTATAAAGATTATTTATGAATCAGTCCTTAGAAATTCTGACATGTGATTGGTTAAACCAAAAATAGATCCGACTATTGCCCCTGTGATTGCTACTTTGTCAATAGTTTTTTTTACAAAGTTCTTCAAATTACCGCACCGAACGTCCTTCCTCTCTTCACAAAACAAAGCAAAATTTGCAATTTTTTAATGTTACAGAACATGAATTACAAAATATACCACAAAACAAAAATGCTGCAAACACTAAAATCGTCATAGAAACTAAACAAACCCAACTCAACGATATATACACACACACACACACACACACACATGCTACTAATCCTAGACTGTGTGTCAAAAATTTAAATTATAAAAAAATATATATACACTAATGTAATCTTACAACATCTAATCATTACCCAAACAGAGATTTGTGGTGGTTCCTTCTCTTGTGTCATTATAATTTATTTTTGTTCATTAAAACTATGTAGTGGGATTCATATAAGGGCCTTAACTTATTGTTTTTAACAGTAAACAGGCAACCAACAAATCCAACTGTGATACTGTAACAGACCCAATACAGAACAGAGGCCATAGATTTACAAGTTGAATTATTTTTCTAGTGATGTTCTTTACTATTAGGCCCTGGAGTGCCAATTAAAGTTTCCTTTGTCTCTTGAAGTTGTAAAACGTGGAAGCAATTTCAGCTGGCATACATTTACAACATGCAAATGACTCAGTAACACCAGATTGAAGGCTTGTGTCAACTACAGCTGAAACTACCTGACGGGGAGGGGGAAAAAAAGCGGGGGCTATTTAATTAATCTAAACAGAGGCAGATCTTATTACCACCACTATTATTAAAATAAGACCTTTCGCGTCTATCAGTATTTTTTCTGTTTGTTAAATATGTAATTTGCATTATACAAAGACAGCTGCACTGAAAATGTTTAGGAATTGAATGCACGTTTTATGGAACAGACGATTTCACATTTCAATGTGTATTGTTAAATGCACACAATAAACAATATATAAATGCACGCTGTAATATTTAACTTGTTATCCTTATTTTGTTTCTTATTTAAGATCCAACATGAGGTCTGCTTTCTGATACAGTAAACTGCCTAAATGTATCTAGAATAATTTAGTAAACTGAAAGCAATTAATTATATTTAATTGTACAATTGAATTAGTTTTTACCCTTACTAAATGGTATATAATGCAGTAACACTACATGGTAATGTGATGGTTCTGTATGAGGTACAGTAGCAATGGTAGGAAGGCAAACATGGCATGATTCAAAAGTAGACTATTACCTTATAGCCAGATTTTCTTATTTGACTGTGTCACCGATAGCTTGTGTGGTGACATCAGACCAGGAAGCAGAGGACACAGTAGGGTGAGTGATGACGTGCTGCTGCACTGATTTATTAAACAAATCTTGAAACAAAACACTGTGACAAAACAAACAGGACGATGGCCAAAATAAATAGACAAAAAAAACACTGTGACAAAACAAACGGGACGATGGCCAAAATAAATAGACAAAAAAAAACACTGTAACAAAACAAACAGGACGATGGCCAAAATAAATAGATAAACAAAACACTGACCTAAACAAGTGTCGTGCAGGTCCTTCACACATGAGTAGTAATTATTCTTATTATTTATTTTAGTTTCTCCTGACTCTTGCTTCCGTTCTCTCCTCACCGAACACCCCAACCCCGAGTGAGAAATTTGTGACTCTTAAATACAGCTGTTCTGGGACTCAATTGTGACATGCCCACATACCAACATACATTTTAAATCACCCATGCTACATAACCCACACTATATACAATAAACCAAAATACAGCCAGGGGCAGGGGTGACCCCGTCACAGACATACTAACAGTATCACATTGGTATACAGTACAAATTTGTTACATTGTCTGCTAATAGGTGTGCTAAATCAGTTCTCTTCAGGGTAATAAACGATTCATAAACGTGCTTGAAGACAAGTCCCAATCAGTGCCTACAAATCATTGGATGTAACTAAGAGAAACACCTTGCTAGAAAATGTGCACAGTTCTGAATTAGTCTGTACATTCATTATTGCGCATGCCAGCAACCAAAAAACCCCTCCCTAGCAATCAAACATCCTTTACATTTATTCTGAATATTTCT